>NC_048230.1:81418880-81718880 GCF_002007445.2 Ailuropoda melanoleuca | reverse complement strand
ATATAAAAGGACTGATGGCATAAAGTGATGGGTGACATAATCTGGAAGAAAACATTTGAACTCCATGTGAATGGATGGTGAAGGTTAGAACTTCCTAAATACTCCATTTATTTAAACAAAACCATGAATACTTTAACTTACACTGCTTAATGGTTGAATCTTCAGGTAATCCAGAAAGATTTGGTAGCCAAGTTCTTTCCATCATACTTTCTGTTGTGTCCATCCATTTATTCATATACAAATATTAATTGAGCCCTTATTATTTTCCAGGCACTGTTATTTTTCAAGCCATATGTTGGAGTTTCAGTAATCAGCAAACCTAGACTAGACACATTAGATGCTCTCAAAGATCCTGTAGTCTAGAGGAGGGGGGAGATAAACTGTCAGATAATAACCCTACTGAGTGGTTAATTATATGCTGAAATAAGAGCTCCAAAGAAGTAATCAGTTTGAGGTTAAGCTCTAGAAGATGAAGTTAAGAGATGCTGTCTCTCAGGAATGGACGCTTACATTGATATGAAGGGTAAATAGGAGTGTTTAAGTGAGGAGATCATGTGATCACATTTGGATTTTGGATTGTAAGAACATTGCTCTGTGGTGTAGAGACAGATGGGGAAAAACAGAGAAACAGAGGTAATGTGCCATAATATCTAGGTATCAGATGACTGTAGTTGGTCTACAATGGTAGCTTTGACCATAAAAAAGAGAGAATCATTCAAGATTTATAAAAGAGATAAAATCTACAGAGCTTGGTGATGAATTAGCTATTGAGATGAGCGGTAGGTAAGCATTCAGAATAATTCTCAGGTTTATGGCTTACTTGAAAGGAAGAATGGTGACACCTTTCCTTGAGATAGAAAACTCAGAGGGAAGACTAGCTTTAAGAGGCAGGCCTGGGGGATTAGCCTGGGTCATGCATTTAGCATGAGTCATGTTGACTTTGAGGAGCCTCTGAGTAAGATAATTGAGCTAGACCTTGGAGATCTTCGAGAAAGATTAAATTTTGTGACACATCTACGTATACATATTAGTTGAAACCAGGGGCATGGATGGAAATGCATAGGGAGATAATAGCAAGGACTATGTTTTCAGAAATGTCAATGGTTAATGGTCTCCTAATGACAAGCATCCTGAGAATGAGATAGAAATGGAGGGATAAGAGAGTAAGGAGGAAACCCAGGAAAGCCTGATATTGTGGAATTCAAAGCAACTGAGGTATCAAAAAGAATGGAGTGTTTGAATCCAGTGCTGATGGAAAGTCAAATAAATGGGCCCTGAAGTATGTTCAGTGTATGTAGAGACATGGAGGTTGATGAAGTGATGGTGAGAGAAGACAGACTGAATTAGACTGAAGAGTAGAGTGAGCAAATAGAAAGGAATAGTGAAAATTCTTTTGAAAAGCTTTAGTGTACTGGAGTTTTAGGTACCTTTTGAATTAATAGCAAATAATTCCGACCACCAGCCTAATGCAGGGTCTCAATTAAGTGTTATGAATGGCTTAAAGTATGAGGTGGTACCTTGTGCTAAAAAAAAAATGAAATTTTGTTTTGAACATAAGACATGCACCCTTTATGAGAATATAGTAAGAATCCATGAAGAGATGAAAGAAAATATTTACTGAGCCTTTACGTTTCAGACATACTTTATTTAGTACCCTGTGGATTAGGTAATCGGCATATTTGTGTTATAAAAGGGATTCATATTTGATGTGAACAATTTTAGAAAACCTAGGTAAGGAAATGAAAAGAAAATACTACCTCCTATACAGATATAAACGTATTTTGATGAAGTTCCTTTTGATAATATTCTCAGAGAATTTAAGTAGTTTTCACAGTGCCACTCAACTCTAAGTTGAGAAATCAGAATTTGAGCATTATTCTGTTTGATTTTAAAATTCCTATTTTCTCCTCCAACTCTACTGCCTGATGGAAGCATTCATAAATATAAGAATGCCTGCTCTACAAATTGCAGAAATTAGACATTCCTAAGAGAGAGAGGAGAATTTTGGATGCTGAGTGTCAAATATATTTCACACAGCAACTGGAGTTTGAGCTAGGTCTTAAAAGACAAATAGGATTTAGATTGGGGTCAGCAAACTTCAGCCCTCAGGCCAAATGCAGCCCACCACCTATTTCTGTATGGTCCATGAGCTAATAAAGGTTTTTACAATCTTAAGTGTAAGTGTAAACAAGACTCTAAACCCTTCAGCAAGTATAGTTGTGCTTCTTGGTCCACAAAACCTAAAATATTTACAGTCTGGCTTTGTACAGAGAAAGCTTGCTGATCTCTGATTTAGAGAAATATGTGGGGAGTGGGGCCCCAGATGAGGCCAATGACATTAGCCTAAGTCTAAAGGAAAAAAAGACAAGGAACATTGCAGGGAAAGGGAGTGAACTAAATGGGAAACCATGTGAGGGACCTGTCTACTCTGGTCAGGTTCTGGAATGCGTTCATTACCAGGCAAAGAATTTGGGTCAAGACATTGCTACAAAATGTTTGCATAATTATTTCCCTAGCTAGATTTTGAGGTTCTCCTGGGCAACAAGCCTATTTTTCTTATCTGTGCACCCTCACATAGTCTCACACCCATGGCTGGTCACAGACTACTAGCTTAACAAATGCTAGCTGATAAATAGCCTCATGCATGTAAGCAGCTAGTTAGAACCAAGCTTTTAATCATTACCAGAGCAGAGTTTTGCTTCCCTTTCCATGGTAGGATCTATTGTTATCAATAACCACACACTGGCAGTCATGGCTTTCCCTCAATACAGCACTCTGAGGTACAACGAAATGCATCCTTCATTTGCGGCAAATGGTGGGAGTGGGGGAAAGCAGAATTCCCCAGCAGTCTCTTGTGCCTGATGCACACCTCACTGTAACACTGATGAGACAAAAGGTTGGGCAATTTGCATGTGTAAGTGTGATCTCCTAGCTGGATTTTGCTATTTTAAACAAGATGGCCATGCCCACGTTGGAAAGAAGCATGTTCAGCTGCAATGAATTCTGTTTGGAACCCAGAGTTGAGCCCGGAGACCCAGAGCGGCATAATCAAGGCCATGATTGATGAGATGTCGGCAACTCTGAGACACAGCGTGTGACGCATCCAGTCACTGAGGGCCTGAGTGTTTGTCATAATGTCACAGCACCTGCTGCAGATACCTGGGATGCAGGAGTGAGGTGGAGTGAGGGATGCGCCTGACAAGGCCATCCCCGCCCCCAGCGTCCCCTGAGTGCTGGGAGGAAGGCAGCGGGCATCTGCCATTGGGAAAGACAAAATGGAGCCACACAGGGGAAAGCAGCATGAGGTGGGGGAAAGTGGCACATTCCCGATGCAAGGAGAGGAAGAACAGGTGCACGGAGGAAGGTTGTCGCTGCTCCTGGGCTCTGGCATCCTGCCTCGCTGCAGAGCTGCACACACTACCCTCTTGGCAGCCACACAACCACCACCGTGAAGCATTCTGTCCCCTCGCAGCTCTGCTCTCTGAAGGACTAGAGGGCCTCCAGGAGGCGAGATAAACCCACATGCGGCATTGTTTTCCAGGAGAGGGGAATGCATTTTACCTCCACACAAAGTGGTTTTTAAGATCCTTGCCCTAACCTCCAATCCTGCAGTTCAGGATTGACTTGCCAGCTAAATCCAGATTGCTCTTCCTCTTGGCATTTGCAAGGCATGGATTGTTCTATGTTCTCTCTCCTCTGCCAAATTTGCCTCCTCTGAGGCTCTCTGGGATGGTATTTGTAACTCACAGTTCAGTCCAAGGAAGGAGAAAAAAGGAAGACAATTCTCCAAAGCAATCATGTTTTAAAAAATATTATTATGTAAATCAAAGTAATATGTCTCTAAATTCATTAGGCGTATTGGAGGGTTAGTCAGCCTGGATGACTGCATGGAAATTGTCAGAGGTATTTCCCTTCTGAAGACTGTGGTTCTTGACCTTTACTTCTGCCTCTGCTCTTCTGCTGGTGCACTTCCTGCTACCCAGGAAGGGGCTTATCAGAATCACAGAGGGAGAGCTCCCACTGACAATATGTACCTTCTCGTATGTACCTTCTTGTGATGGCATGCCCATTTCAACTCCTTCCAGGCCCAGGAGGAATCCCCAAGTGGACCCCAAACAAGTACCAAATCAGCAATGAAGGAAATTGAAGCCACCAAAACAAAGTACCATGGCAAGAGTTTCACAGTCATTTCTCAGATCTGGGACTCTAGAAACTAAACACGGGGAAAGTCAAGACAGCTTGTTTCCATCCTCACTGCTGTTTGAAATTTGCAAGTATTCAAAGAGCAGTGAGGCCATGGGTCTTCAAAGGTGTCTATTTCCTTCCCGGACCCTCCCACGTGCCTGTGCTGGAGGGGGCCAGCCACGGAATCTGCAAGGGACTGTAAGCATCTGTGGAGGCCCCTGTTGTAGGAAACCAGGCTATCAGCTGAGCCAGCCATTCATTGTCCAAACCGGTTTGTTTTCCTTCCAGTACGCTTATTTTATTAAGTTGTAATTTACATACACAGATGTTTAAGTATATGTATCAAAGAATTTTGACAAGTATGTACACCCATGGTACCCACTGCCCATCAAGGTTCAGAACAAGGTGCAGATACATTCATCACTTCAACAAATTCCCTCGTGGCCTTTTGCTTTAATCTCCCACTATCATAGGAAACCACAGATCTACTTTCCCACTGTTGGATTAGTTTGCACTTGTTAGAGTGTCACATAAATGAAATGATACAGGATACAGTCTTTTTTGTCTGGCTTTGTTTGCTCAGAGCAATGTTTTCGTTGTTCATCTAGGTAGTAGTACGTTGTCGGTAGTATTAGTAGGATGTTCCTTTGTTGAGCACCAACCCATTGCGGGACTACACCACAATTTGTTTATATATTAATCGGTTGATAGACATTTGTGGCTCTTATAAATAAAACTGCAATGAATATTCTTACACATTTCTTTGGATAGCTATAGTCTATCATTTCTCTTGGGTAAATACCTAGACATGAAATTTCTGAGTTGTAGGATAGGTAAATGAATTTAACATTGTTGGGAACTACCAAACAATTTTGCAAAGGAGTGGTACCATTTTTCACTCTCTAGAGAGGCATTTGAAAGTTCCAGTTTCTCCATATGCTTCCAGCCCTTCTTACTACTATCTTGATTACTCTAGCTATTGTAGCAGGTGAGACGTACGTAGTATTTCATTGTGGCTAAGCTTTTTAAAAGCAGTCGTTTTCCTGGGGACCTAGCGCTGAATTCTAAAGAAGCCTTAGTTGGGTGGTGAGAGGCAGGAATTGAAACAGGAGCAAGGTTTCTATTTAGAGTCAGTCTGCATATTTCCATTTTTAAAAGAAAACCTCTAAGCAGCAGTTTGAGTTCAAAATTCCTCCCCACAAGTCTAGTTTCCTTACCAGCTGTTTATAAATATTTACCTTCGCATTTTTAATGGAGACAATGTATACAACACAAATACCAGGCACTTTAAATTATAAATATTCATCACAGAGATTGCCAGTTGTTTTTATGTAGGACACAGAGAACTCTGCCTGGTTCCACATACAGGTCTATGGAAAATGTTTTTGGGTATGTAAATGGTTAAGAACAGATACCCTGGAGAGTAACGTTCATGGTTGGAGTTCTTTCTCTGCTAGGGGTGTGACTTAAGGTAAGTTATTTTGCTACTCTAATGGAGCATAATATCCACCTTCGTATACTGCTGGAATAATACATCTACCTCCCGGAGTTGTTTTGAGTATTAAATGACACGGTGCTTCTGAAACATTAAGGCCATTTTCTGGCACATGGAAATGTATAATAAATTCAAAACACTTAAAAAAAAAAAAGCGCAAATTTCCAGAAAAGATTTCCCCTCTCTCATCCTCTTTTTCTCCATTCAACACAACCACAAGGCTGGTTTGGTATCTTTAGGGCCACGCAAAATTAATATTCTGGGTCTAAGGGTCAATAGGCAGCTAGTACATGACATCATTTTGGGCTTCTAAAGAAACTCTCTCTGAAGGAATAAATCTCTAGCGAACAGGACCTGGAGAGATTTGTGAAGCCCTTGGCATTTCACGCAAAGTAGTGTAATGCTCTGAAATTGTATTGAAAAGTGCATAAAGATATTTTTTCCTGGTATCCATAACTTGCAACAGAGTCTCAATAAGACTGGGATTCTAGAACCCTTTGAGGTCCCTGGAAATGGCCATAGCAGGGTATGGAACAGGCTTTAGGACTGAGTTTCAGCTCTGCCACTTACCAATTAATTGTCCCTGAACAAGTTACTCAGTTACTCTAAATTTCAGTTTCTACATCTTTAAAATGAAAATAACAATAGTTTGTACCTTACAGGGTTACTGAGATGAATAAAAGAATGATGTGATTGGCACCCAGGAACTGGCACCCAGTAAGTGCCAAAGAAATGCTAGTCTCCTTCCCCTTCACTGATGTAGCTTCTTAATGATAGAAGTCCTCCCCATGCCCCTTTTCTTCCATTCAGTGCTAAGTAGGCTTAGTCTCTTATTAAACCGCAAATGACTTTGGGAATGGTAATATATCAAGCTCAAGCTTCTTTACTCATTCTCACCTTAGTGTGAATGCATCATCTTGTTTCTTTAAAACAAAATTCTTTTATCAGGTACCAACAGACCACAGAAGAGAAAAATACAGGAAGGTGAGTTTACTACACATTTTCCTTTAACTAACAACAGGGTTAAGTTAATGGATAAAGTCCAGGACCCTTCTTTTGCATTTCTGTGTCCTTGCATATCTAAAATCTCCACCCATGACTATAGCAGCTCAAAGAATTTTTATCTTTAGATATCAGAATTCCCGCATTTTTTAACGTAGGGGTCAGCAAATTGTGGTCCAAGGGCCAAATCCAGCCTATGGCCAATTTGTAAGTAAAGTTTTATTGGAACACAGAAACATCCATTGGTTTATATATTGTCCATATCTGCTTTTGCATCACAGTGCTGAGTTGAGTAGTTGACAGAGACCACATGGCTTGCAAAGCCTAAAATTCTTACCATGTGGTCCTTTACAGAAAATCTTTGACTCCTGATTTAAATCCATAGCTAGTCTCTCCCTGATACTTCAGGAAGATGAGAAAAGCAGAAGGATTCAAATGGTTTGAGACATGGGGTGAGGCAAGGGGGAGGTTGTGATTCCCTACTTGAACTGATCTGGGTCCAAAGTCAATTATTTCATCATGATTGACCAGCTGGGTGCCCTTCTGCTTATTTAGGACTTTAAAATCTTCCCCAAATCACTGCCCTTTATAAAAATCAAGAAGAGAAACTAATTGGATCCAAAAGAACTCCCAAAACAGTGGATTTCAGAGAATTTATTTCTTCTCATATTTTTTTAATATTTATATTTTATATAAATCTCCTAAGAGTTTGAGAACTATAAATCAGGGACTGAACATAAGAAAAAAGATAAACATGCCAGCATAGATGATGTGGAAGGAACAAAGTGGAATTTAAAGAGTGAAAAATCTTGAGGAATTAAATATGTAGTAGTTTGAGCTGAACATCTATTATATGATTGTTATACAATGATAATTAAAATCAACTGCCAAAAAGAAAGCAAGGTGTGTTGTTTTCTTAAAAAATGGAAATAAAGTATTGAGAAAGGAGGATAAATGAGTTTAAAATTTAGTAAAGAAATGTTTAGGTCTCTTAATCAAAAGGATATTTCTTTTTTTCTCCAACACAGAGACTTTTTGATTCAAATCCTTTGGGGGCTCTGTCTTCAGAACTGTCCAGAGAAGAAGCAACCAACATATTATTGCTGAATGTGGAAAAAGAAGGGAGTTAGGAAAAATAAGCATCATGAGGAGGGAAGGAGGCAAAACAGAGCTGCGTACAACTAAGTCTATAATCACAATACAGCTGGCCTGAGGGATGGAACAGTAAGTAGATAGATGATGGGACTCAAAAGAGCCTCCTTCTAAAACCACATAGAGGATGATACTTACTAAGAGGATGGATAGATGTCAGGAAAGTCCGGGGTTTCCAAAGTGACTTTTCCTTAAGACTTTCTCTGGAAGCTCTGAAATTATCTCTAGGCAGTGGCTGAGAAGTCGCTATTACTTTATTTCCTTACTCCAGGGTAGATGGCTGGAGGATGCAGGTAGAAGTTGCTGCTCCCCATGAGACGGGAGTAGGGGAAGATGCAGAGTTCATTTTGCTAAGGTAAAGCCAGGTTTGTCTTCCTGCTTTAGATTCCGTGAACAAAACCAACTGCATGTAGAGAGAAAGAAAAGAACCTGCTCAAGAGGAAAATGTAAAGACCTTTGGGATTGGGTTTATTTTTGTCTTAGGTTCCCTTGGGTCTGGAACTAGATGTGGGGATTCTTGTCCAGGTGATTTACTGAGGGGGGAAGCTCTCCAAGGAGATGTGGGCAGGGGAAATGACCTACCTACCTACAGGTGAAATGACTTAAGTTGTCCAAGGTCAATTAAAGGAGAGGACTGCCCTGAGCCATTAGTGGCCAGTACACGCAGCAGCTGAGGAATGGGTAAAACAGCCCAATAAAGAAGTTTTGGATAGGGCACCAATAACACCTACCATATATACTAAGGTTTGACCACTTAGGAGGATGGGTAAGTCATCCAGTGTTGGATACAATGTCACCCAGTATTGGGGTCGGTAGGGTTGGGATGAGATTGGGAAGTGGTTGACTGGTGGCATGGGGTGGAGTCAAGGGAAATACTCTTCCATCTAACCCAGGCATCTCCCTTTCTTACCTCTCTATGTACATGGAACACATACTGAAGTTTATTTGAAGTTCACTTTTTTTTTCAAACAACATGTTTGAATATGCATCGAAAAAGCAGCGTTAAATACTTTGTCTCTACAGGTGTAAATGTTATTTTCTCTTTTTCTAAAACACAGAACACTATGTGCCTTCACACGATTCCTTTAGTTGAAAGGTTAACCCCATTCCTATTTGCTTCTACGCCTTTTTATAAAAGGTCTTTGTTCTATTTTATACTTAATTATAGAGCAGCATGATGGAAAATTCTATTCAAAATAAAAACTAATTGCAGCTACATTCATATATTCCATCAATGCTAAGATGCATGTTTTCCACATTCCAATATTGCCCAAATCATGATGGATCTTGCTTTTGACAATCCCTGTGGGTCAGGTGAAAGTTGGTACCTAGCAGCATTGCCTATACCTGGGAAAACTTGGTCATCATTTCGTTTACTTAATGTATCATATTGGTACTGTATTCTATTTAATTGTCTTCAATGACTTGACCTTGAAATATTTGAAGGCAGAAATGCATAATGGAGCTTTGGGGTATAAATTCGATATTAATGAGGCAAATACTTGATGGGAGTGGAATGGACAAAATTCCATGTTTTCTGGCAAAGTCAAGCCAGCTGCTTTATGGGTATTAAAAAAGGAAGATACAAGTAAAGTAGCAAAATTTTGTTACTGAGACACCAGTAAAACCTATCTTATGCCAACCAATGCAACTGAAGTCATGAGAAATGTTCGTATCCCTTGGAATACATGAAAACAAACCAAAACCAAAACCACAAACCAAAGCTCCAAGAAGTTGATGTGAATGGTTCATGTTTTGCACAGGGCTATCATGAAGGCATTATGTCATACTTTGATTGGCAGAGTGTTTTCTTCTTTTTATTGGTGCAAGTGCTTTTTACTGGTGCAAGTGCTTTTTACTGGTGCAAGTGCTTTTTACAATTAATTGAGCCTAATGTTTCATGAAACATAGTGCTAGGCAATGGCACAATTATTCTTAGAAGAAATTATTTTAAAAAATAACCAGACAGGTGATAGAATCTAGATAAAGATACCATAAGGAACATACCTAAAGTAAATCAAGGCTGGTTTGTTTAGGTTGCTGCAGCCAAGGAGAATAGAATTTAGAGAAAGCCTAGGAGCATTATAGTAAGGGGGGTTGGGAGGGAGGGCTTCTGAGAGGATTTGGGTTTTGGATGAATCTAAAGAGAAATTAAGGAAGCAGGAGATGCTACTAGATTAGATGCTGTCAAGAAATTAGGGTAAATTTTGTCTAGAAGGTAGGAAGGCCAAAGTGAGGCTAGGGCTGTCATTGGTAAAGAAACGTAGTCACTCATGTTAGTCAGAAGAGGAGATGTTTAGTCATTGTTGTGCCTACAGACTGGCCTCATCTCTGTCCTGTTGCAGACATGATCATGATGTGGCTTATATGGGCATTACTTATATTCAGTGGGGATCATCATGTCCTAGGTGCCGGTGGGGCCACTATAGCAAAATGTGTGAAAAATTCACTGGACTTGGAGTGAAAAGCTTGCTTTAATGACCTTGCATCTTTCGGGTGTGGGAATTTATTTAATTTGTATAACCTTTCTGAACTTACAGTTTCCTAAGTTATAAAATAGGTCTACTTTTTTTGTGGAGAGTGTTAGAAAGTGGTCCAGTTTCATTCTTTTACACGTAGTTTTCCCAGCACCATTTAATGAAGAGACCATTCCATTGTATATTCTTGCCTCCTTTGTCATAGATTAATTGACCATATAATTGTGGGTTTATTTCTGGGCTCTCTATTCTGTTCCACTGATCTATTTTTCTAGTACCATACTCTTTTGGTCACTACAGCTTTGTAGTATATCTTGAGATATGGAATTATGATACTTCTAGCTTTGTTTTTCTTTCTCAAGATTTTTTCAGCTACTTTGGGTCTTTTGTGATTCCATATAAACTGTAGTATTATCTGTTCTAGTTTTGTGAGAGATGCGGTTGGCATTTTTATAGGGATTGCACTGACTCTGCAGATTGCTTTGCATAATGTGGACATTTTAACAATATTAATTCTTACACTCCTTGCAAGGAATATCTTTCCATTTGTTTCTGTCATTTTCAATTTCTTTCATCAGTGTTTTGTAGTTTTCAGAGTACAGGTCTTTCAACTCTTTGGTTAAGTTTATTCCTAGGTATTGTATTCTTTTTGTTGCAATTGTAGATGGGATTTTTTTTTTTTTTTTTAATTTGACAGAGAGAGACAGCAAGAGAGAGAGAACACAAGCAGGCCGAGTGGGAGAGGGAGAAGCAGGCTCCCAGCGGAGAAGCCTGAAGCGGAGCTCGATCCCATAACGCAGGGATCACACCCTGAGCCGAAGGCAGACGCTTAACCGCTGTGCCACCCAGGCGCCCCCCGGGATTGTTTTCTTAATTTCTCTTCCTGCTTCTTCATTATTAGTATATAGAAATGCTACCAATTTCTGGTATTAATTTTGTATACTGCCGCCCTACTGAATGCATTTGTTACTTCTAGTAGTTTTTTGGTGAAGGGGAATGGGAGATATAGGCTTCCTGTTATGAAATGAATAAGTTACAGGGATAAAAGGCACAGCATAAGGAATATAGTCAATGGTATTGTAACAGCACTGAATGGTGACAGATGGTAGCTGCATTTGTAGTGAGCACAGCATAATATTTAAACTTGTTGAATCTCTATATTGTACACCTGAAACTAATGTAACATTGTGTGTCAATGACACTCAAATTAAAAAAGTAGTTAAAAAATAAAAATAAAATAAGGATAAATAAGTCCTGGGGATGTAATGTACAGCATAGTGATTATAGTCAATAATACCATATCATATATTTAAAAGCTGCTCAGAGACTAGATCTTAAAAATTCTCATCACAAGAAAAGAATTTGTAACCATATGATGACAGATGCTCATTAGGCTTATTGTGGTGATTATTTTGCAATGTATAGAAGTACTGAATCATATTATATACCTGAAACTAATATAATGTTCTATGTCAATTATATCTCAATTTAAAAATCTATCAAAAATAAGTAAGTAAATGAATAAATAAAATCGTTCTACTAGTATGTACTTGAAATGGTTGGTGAGAAGACAAAAGGAAGTACATACCTAAAAGACAGTAGTAAGAAAAAAAAAAAGTTGGTTCCTTTAGGCTGTTTTGGACAGAAGACCTAAGCTGTTGGAGGACCCTGGGCTTTGAGTGGAAGTGGAGAGGTTTGGGAGGACACACAGTTTGGGCTTCTAGGCGATCTTGCTGTAGCGGAGCAAATTCAGAAGTAGAATGGCCAGCCGCAAGGCTTACACACAGCTGGAGAGCCAAGAGCCTGCCTAATGCATCTGAGTTCGGGTTCTCCCAGAAGTGGACCTTGAGCCAAAAATTCCTGGGAAAGTGATTTATCAAGGAAAGGCTCCCTGGAGAGGCCAGTAAGCATGAAAGCAGGAAAGGGAAAGGGAGGGAGCCGGCACGGATTTGATCCCAAGTGAAACCCCAGCTGCAGCTGAAGCCTTCAAAGGACTCTGGAGCATGAGTGACACCTCAGAGCTCGTCCAGCCTCAAGGCAAAGGAGGTGGCCTTTTGTTCTTCTGCACCCGTTGGTCATTAGATGGGCTCCTCTGTGGGGCAGGGTCTGGGCAGCGGCAGTGTCCACAGTGGCAGGAGGCAGCTATCAGTAGCAAGGTATGCAAAAGCTGGGGAATGGGTGCACGGTGCTCCATGTGTCCACCTGTGCTGAGGAGACGACTTTAAAGGGGCTCCTTAGTACTGTTGTGACATCTTACTCTTCCCATGTTCACCCAGAGAAGCAACTCTTCTATCATCTGTCACTTCCTGGAGCATAGCACTAATAGAAAGGCTAGCATTTCAAATGAAGTATGTCAGAGAAAATATTTAAAAGCTGTCGTTCTGTCTGGCGTGTCACTAGAGTGTGACAGGACTATAGGAGTCCTGTTAGGAGTAATGAGGCAAGGTGAGCCCTAGCAGATTCATTCTGCAGAGCATAGCTCAAAGACTGAACTAATATTATTACTGACCATAAAGGTTGTTAGGGAGATGTGGAGAGGATGTTAATGCCACTAAGCATTACAATCAAATCTCAATAATGACCAGTGAAGCAGGCTAATAAATTGTAGACTATGTGTGCCCTGCATATTCATTCCTTCAGAAACCTCAACTTCCTAGCTGCAAGAATTTCAAAGGCTCCTGCTGTAAATACTGGGCAAAGCCACACAGGGGGAAGAAAAGTTAAAAGCTGGCAATTCTGTTAGAATTATCTGAGTCTGCTACTCTTGAGTTCCCTTCCTTTCTTCCTTCCTACTAATGAACATGGAAAAATAGAGTAAAGGTGCAGATTTGCTACTAGGTAGGAACCTTCTGAGTTCTGACGCAACACAGCCCTGTTTTAACAGGAGGGACCGGCTGTGGCTTGTAATGCGTTGTGTCACATCAGGCCTCCTAGTCCTGTTTCTCTGGCTTTGGGGCTTCCTAAGCACATTTTGGAAAAATAAAAAGTCCTTGTCATCAAGCAAGAGGATGCAGTGTGTGTGCACTTGTTAAAAATAAATCTGCTCTCACCAAAAACCCATCCAGGAAAATCTAAGGAAAACCCTCCAGGAGAAATATTGTCATTGCACCAACGATTTTCATGTTCTGAGAATCTCCTGAGAGCCATAGTTTCTTGAGAATTGGGGCATGATTTTTGAAGATTTTATGTTTCTTTTGTAAAGCCCATTTTGATGGACCTGTCTCCTTACCTCAGGGTTTAAGAGATGGAAGATGACAGTATACCCTATAAGCAGTGTTATTTCTTATTGACGTTACTTTACCCAAGAAGCTGCTGCCCCCTAGAGTCAGACAAAAGAAGTACACATATTCCTACTCTCCATCTCCAACCGATCTACTCCTATAAAGTAAATGGAAAATAATAACTCAGCAGGCTTTTCTTTAGCCAATGATAGAGCCTTCACATAGTAATGCTTTTGAACTTCATCTACCTGTTCCCAGTCACCTTTTTATAGGTGAGAAAACTCAAATTCAGAAAGAGGTCCTGAGTGCCATTAGCTACTGCAAGTGGCAGCGTTGCTAGAAGAGTTGTAACTTCCAGTGACAAGAGCCTAGAGTTTAAGCCAGAAGCTACTGCTTCTAGCTTTGGCTCCTCCAGCCATCAGGATATGGATTTTGAACAGAGTAGGCTTGGGGATCTCTTTTGTTCCACAGTAGCAGTTTCATATGGGGTCTAGCACAAGAGAAGAGAACCTCATATCTAGAGACTAAGTATGGTGAAAATCCTCACAGAACTTCTGGATTTTCTCCAACGTGGAAGCCAACCTTCTCAGGTTCATGCTTGGTCCTCTCCGGCCCCAGAAGTACCCCAGCATTCTGAATTCATGTTGCAGGACATGAGTTACATGCTCTAGGTTAGGGATTCTCAACACTACGTTTTCTTCTAAGAGGTCTAGGAGGGTAGAGTTCTGTGGTTCATTAGGCAATTACTGGTGGGGAGGAGGACCTTATACAACTATTCCAGGAGTCATGGGGGTGTTTATGTTAAATAATAAAAAAAAGGGAAAAAGCACTTTAAATTTATCTGATGCAAGTCTCCACTGTTTCCTGCTTCTTCCCCTTCAAAATTATTAGTTTCACGTGGAAGCATACTCTTAAACATTAGGATGAGTAATTCATGTCTTAGCATTTTAGAATTTGTGAGGATCTCCTCTACCACTACTAAGTATTAGATGAACATCTTCATGGAAATTAAATATTTCCTTTCATCTTACCTGACTGCCTGTCTTCCTTCCTTTCTTCCTTTCCATCGAAGAGAATACACAGTCCTTGGATGATGTTAAAACTTCTCCTTGATATTCTGTAAGTTAAATACAATGATATAAAGTTAGCTATTATTGCTACATCTTATGTTATATGATAAGAGAATGAGAGAGAAGAAAACAAATATTCGCTATGCATACACCCAAACATATACATAACAGAATGAGGAAGACATATTATAACACTGAAGTCTTAATTTCTGCAATTGGCCACATGGTTTTAGCTACATAGCTAATATTTATAACTGCCTTCTTCTGCTACCCATTCTTATATTTTTTTAAAGGATTTTATTTATTTGTCAAAGAGAGAGCACAGGAGAGCACAAGCAGGGGGAGCAGCAGGCAGAGGGAGAAGCAGACTTCTGTTGAACAAGGAGCCTGATGTGGGACTCAATCCCAGAACCCTGGGATCATGGCCTGAGCTGAAGGCATACGCCCAACTGACTGAGCCACCCAGGCGTCCCTCCACTACTGATTCTATAACCCCTTTGCCCTCAGCATGTACCTCAGCTAGTCATGATTCTTTGCCTGGTGGGGTGAACCTTTATTCCTGATGGGTCTGGGCCATTAGCAGTCCTGCCTTAATTGGATTGTTGTAATTTTCCCATTGACTTTCATCACAGGGCATGGTAGCTTTAAGAGACTTCCCAAGGGATCTCCTGTTTTCTACACATGTTCTTTTTTACTTTTAGTTACAGTCCATGATCAATTAGCCAACACCATAGGTATCTGACAATCAGATTACTCTGATTACTGCTTTGATTTTCACTCTCCATTATGCATGGTAACCACACCCACCTTGTCTTTAGCAATTAAGTTATGCCACTTGGACTCTCCCACTCTGGGATATAAATATCCCCACAGAATTTTGGGATCAGAGTTCAGTTGCAGGTAGCAGCTCCCACTATAATTTCCGACCTACGGAGAAGGGCAACCACAGAGCTCTTCAGAGATGCTGGGGTTCCCCTCACAAATTTATTTCTCGAAGTCTTGGTGAAAGGACTCTCCCAGAGTGGGTGAGCAGGTCTTAAATGATAAATCCATTTTACATTTTAATCTCCCAAAGACTTTGGACACCTTCCTCTGTGGTATACAAAGGCAGTATTCCACTTCATTTGGTGTAGATTACTGTCTGGCCTATGTTTCAGCAAGCTGACCAACTGGTAGGCTTTTCTAACCCCTTGAGCTGCAACATTAAATGCAGAATCTTTGCTTAGTGGACCCATATCAGTAAATCTGGTCAAATCCAATTTTATATTCCTTTTTTTTTTTTTTAGATTTTTTATTTATTCCTTTGACAGAGAGAGAGAGAGCACAAGCAGGGGGAGTGGCAGGCCGAGGGAGAAGCAGGCTCCTCAATGAGCAGGAAGCATGATGTGGGGCTTGATCCCAGGACCCTGGGATCATGACCTGAGCCAAAGGCAGAGGCTTAGCTGACTGAGCCACCCAGGCGTCCCTATATTCTTTACATCATTATCCAGCACCCTTAATATCTATTCCCAAATTTCTGTCTGTATAAATTGGAAAAACCATCCTGTTGTTTTGGTGCGGAGTATACTTTATCACAGATCATACTTTGCATCTCATCCACTGAGGCCTTTTGGGAATTCAGTGTGGTTATAGGTCTATAAGCAAAGAGGAATGGGGGAAGTAGTTCCTGAGGGTCATCAAGTGTCTTTCAAGGCAACTACCTCAGGAGAGGCCATTATGGCTTCTTCAGAGAAAGCAAATTTAATCTCCTCAGACACAAATAGAATGGCTTCTACTCACAAAGAAGATTCAGCAGAATTTAGAGGTTCAATGTACCCAGCCTCACTGTGATCTTCCCATATGTTCCCATTCCAATTTTCAGGATCCCTTTCCTTCTCAATTAATAACCTCACCTTAACAGAGGATATCCATAAAGTTGAGAATTCAGTTTGCATTGTAATTCAGCCACTCTTAGGATGAGAATCTAGGAGTGGGTTTTAGAAGTCTCAGCCCTGCACTTACAGGAGATAAAGTTTCCTTTCAGGGAAGACATAGAAACTTTCAAATCATTTATGCAGAGCTTGAGCACTGAGTTCCTCATTGCCTTTCCTTACTTTCTGCAACGCAAGTAGAAGCAATCAACCAATCCCGTTATGTTCTTTAGTTAAACTAAAATGTGATACAGCATCAAATACATGGTTATGTGGAATCTTACCTTACCTTTTATAGGTGTTTGGTAAAGAATATCCAATGGTGATGTTTTGTCTATCTAAATTACCACATACAATGGATTATCAGTACCCCCTTTACCATTGGAAATATTCGTTAGTGCCTTTGAATCTAATCGAACTAGAGAACTCATTCCAGAAAACTCAGGATCAATTCAGAAAACTCATTCTTAAGATTCTGTTCCTCTCAAAACACTTCTAGTATCAAAATCTGTATCAGTAAGAGTTCCACAAGAGAAATGGTACTGGTAGGATAAACACACACACACAGGCACACACACACACACACACACACACAAGTTCATACATATATACACATACACACACAGAAACACACGTACTTAGAGATCGAGAGATTCATTGTAAGGAATTGGCTTTTGCAGTTATGAGGGCTGACTAGGCAACTCTGGAATCTATAGAATGGGCCATCAGGAAGAGAAGGCCAGAAATCTTGGGCACAAACTAAAATTACAAAGCATAGGCAGAATTTCTTCTTCATCAGGAAGATGTCAATTCTCCTTTTAAAGTCCTTCAACTGATTGTGAGAGAGACCTGCCCAGATTTCTGAGGATAATCTGTACTTAAAATCTACCAGTTGTAGATGTTAGTAACATTTCTAATATACCTTCGTGGCAATATCTTTAGTGTTTGAATGACTGGGGAGTATAGCCTAGCCAACTGACACATTAAAGCACATCCATACTTTGCTTCAATTTTTGTCATCCCTATTTCCAGTGTACTTACTGTAAAAAACACATATTCAGATAGAATTTTTTTGGTTAAGTTCATGGTTACTGTTATTAATGTACTCAGATCAGCCCTGGGTACCTTATTGTGTGTATCTCATTTCATAGGCATCAAAGTCCACATGGAATCTGGCTCACCTGAGCATTTGGCATGTCCTAGAAGGGGAAGATGTGTCACAAAGTCAGCCAGAAGAGAACGGGAAGTGACCAAATCTTGGATGTGAGCGGAGTGAGCAGCTCAGCAGGTATGTATTTTAAAATACCACCTATTGGAGGGATCCCTGTCTTACTACTCAGCTGTCATCTCTTTATCCAACCTCACAAAACCTGAGAACTGGTCCTGTGTTCAAAGTCCCCATGGGGTAGATCCACTTCTATCTCTTCCTCTTCCCATTGTGACAACTGCCTTCCTCCCTGCTCCTCACTCCTCAGAGGCAACAGAGCCTGAGGAATGCTGTATTCGCCTTAGTTTTCTCAAGTTTCCACAGCTGGCACACCAGAGGGAATAGAAAATACTGGAGGAAGTCAATAAGCCACATTAATTCAGTCTCAGCAGTTGTTTCTAGAATGGTCTATGTTTAATTCCATGCACATATGAGTGACTTAAGCCAGGCTTTGAAGCATATACCTCATTAAGGAAATATATAAAAAACATCTCAAAATAGAGCTTTTACTTTTTGCCATTTCCTTTTCATCATGACCTTTCGCCTTCTCATCCACATTGCCTTGAGGATAAGTAGATCATTAGGGAGAAAATACAAAGAGGAAACAGTCAATGTTCAGCTTTCTGACTTCCAAAACAGCCTTTTGAGAATCAAAAGAGATGGCTTGAGAGAGACAGAGCAATGTTTAGGCCATAATCATAGAATTAGAAAGAGAATAGAGAATCTTCGGGTCAGGATGGCATCTTTGCTCCGATCACATAGCAAAAGGGAAAAAATATATACATAAAAAGACATGGCTTGACTCAATAAAAGCCAAGCATTTCCATAGTCAAGAACCAGAATAGAAAAACAAAATGGTGAGCAGAACAGAAGGTAAGGCCTCATTGCACTTTGAATGTGAAGTAGGCAGAAGTTAGAAGGGCTTTTGGTTACTTTCAAGTCAAGAGGACTAAAAGTGTTCCGCAGGAGATGACACCCCCACTTATGATAGGGAAGTGTAATTCTTCTGCCAACCTCTTCTTGGGGATAGAGTTGCTAGTAAGCTGGAGCCTAAGAAAGGTGGAGACACGGACACATCTGCATGCTCAGGAGCTGTGGCAACTGGGCCACTTCTCTGAGCCCGGATCTGCCCCGTTCCCAACATGACAGATTCGGACCCTAGAGGGCCAGGAGAAGCAACTGTGAAACCAAAACAAACAGATCAGCAAAACAATTTATTGCAAAGCAAATAAAAAAGGGAAAATACAACATTTCACCAAACCAACAGAAGGCAGAGAAAGAATAACAGCAAGAAAGAAAAAGCATGGTTATCTCAAACCAAAAATAAGGTAATACAAATATACCCTACTAGGCTTACAGAAAATGTAAATTGATTAAGCTTTCCTACTAAAACTCACAGTTTGTAAAATTGAATTTGAAATAGGCTGCTAAGTAAGACAAAAAAAAATACACCTAAAACAACATCACATGGAAGGATTCTAAACAAAGCCATGAAAAAACAAAATTAATACTAAGTAAAACAAGCAGTGTGAGAAGAAGTAATGTCTGGCAAAATAAAATTTAAGACAACATTACTAAGATACCATATAATCATGCAAAAAGAACAAGCCAATGGGAAGTTATGGTGATCATGAATTTGTAGGCACTCAAGAATATAACCTTCAAGCTATTAACAGTAAAACTTGCAGAATCACAATGATAAATTAACAAACAAAGAAACACTGGAGACTTTAATAAAACTATCAAAAATAGATGAATTAAGCAGACAAAATAAGAATGCATATAAATGACTTACAAAACAAAATATATAACATTATCTAATATATAAAATTGTTTACTCACTGATTGATAATGTGACTTCTGACATGTGTGTGTTTTCCTTGTTCTATTTTTCTTGGTTTCACATTCTACACATATTTGTGGATTAAAAAAACAAACATGTACTGAAATATTAAAAATTTTAATGGGAATTGTAGATGCTGAATTTATGTTCATGATATGCTGGAATTGTTTTTTGTTTTTAGATTTTATTTATTTATTTATTTGACACACAGAGAGAGAGAGTACAAGCAGTGGGAACAGAAGAGGGAGAGGGAGAAGAAGGCTCCCTGCTGAGTGGGGAGCCCAATGTGAGGCTTGATCCCAGGACCCTGGAATCATGACCTGAGCCAAAGGCAGATGCTTAACAGACTGAGCCACCCAGGTGCGTTGGAATTGTTCTGAAGAAACAAAAGGAAAAACCAAGCTAGAGGAACATTGGATGGGTCAGGAGGTGTGGTGTAAGAGTACTGACCCTAGGGAACCACAAGGAACACTTGGAATCAGCACTAGGTGAGAGCCATGCCTTGCTAATGTTAAGCACTGAGAGCTAAACCAAGCCACCATTTTGTGCTAAGGCTGTATGTTTCCAAGGTAGAAGAGCCATAGTTGTTTCTTGTCTCTCACTGTGGATATTGGAACTTCCATCAACAGTTATCAGCAGAACACCTACGGATCTCCTAGTCGTGGAACGCCACTTGTGCCTTGGAACTTAGCCTAATGTTATTTGAACTGCCTGGTGTGTACTATCAATCCCCTAGTGTCAATATTCTGTGACATAAGCACAGACATGCTCTCCCATCACCTCAACGAATTATGGAGCCCTTAGAGTCCAGAGGAACTGCAGTGGTATAAAAAGCAAAGCCCAGAAATGGTCACTTAGGTGGTGAAAGCTCCCCTGTTACAAAGGGAGGGTTTACTACTTCAGGATGCTATTGTTTGCTGAAAAATTTTTCCTTCTAAGGCTGAAGCTAATGGAATAGACATAATATGAAGAACATTTTTTTTTCAAAGAAAAAATAGCTTTCATTGTCAACTCTTTGGAAAGAACACCCTACTTAGAGATATGTTATGAACTAAAACCCATCTTTTTGGGACACACACCTAATTTCTACTTATTTAATAAAAATCTAAAAGGGAAAAATTTTCATTGGGGATCAGAGAAAGATATTCTTGTTATATCTTTTTTCCATTCTCTCCTTATGTTTTTACAAACTCCTTCATCTATCTCTCCCTCCACTTTGCAGAGCCATCTGTAACTACTGAAAACTCATACTGAGACTTGAATGAGGCCTTCTCTTCACTCATTCACTTCTCATTCATTCATTGTGAAAGAGATCTCTTGGGACTCCTCAGATACTGTACCCAGCAGTCCACCTGTTAAGGAATGAATGGTTGTGTCCCCTCAAAAGTCATGTTAAAGCTCTACCCTACAATATGATGGTATTAGGAGGTGGGGCCTTGGGAAGTAAGATTAGACCAGGACATGAAGGTAGAGCCCTTATGAATAGGATTAGCACCTTTGAAAGAGTCACTAGAAAGCTTGCTTCCACTGCTCTCTGCTCTCCATCATGTAAGGATACAAGAAGTCTACAATCTGCAGCCTGGAAGAGGGCTCTCACTGGAACCCGACCCCACTGGCATCTTGGTCTCAGACTTTCAGCCTTCAGAACGGTGAGAAAGGAATTTATATTGTTTATAAGCCACCTCATTTCTGGGTATTTTGTTGTAGCAGCCTGAGTTGACTAACACTCTACTCTACTGTCTTTCCTTTTGCCTCAGCTGCCTACCCCCCACCAATTCATTAAAGTGTGCAACTCTCTTCTCTTCCTTCTCTTCCCTTCCCACCAGATTTATTGGGTATGCTCTACCAGACACTGTGCTATTTACTGTATATGCAGTGGTCAACAAAACAGAAATTGTGCCTGTATTTATGAATCTTTTAATTTGATATGGAAGACTGATATTTAATAAACAGAAATATATAATTCTAAAATACATTATGAAAGAAAATTATTTTTTTCTGTGAAAAAGACAGTACCTTGACAACATGCTTTACTTTGAAGGTCCAGGAAAGGAACTATATCATTGAGCTGATTCTAAAGGATGATTAGCAAAAAAAAAAAAAAGAAGAAAAAAAAGAAAGAAAAAAAAAAAAGAAAAGAAAAGGGAAGGAGCTGCCAGGTAAGGAGAGGACTAGGGCCTTTGCAGGCTAAGGAAATAAGTTCTCTCAGTTGACAGAACACTTTTTTCCAGTAGGAAGGGAGGAGACTATTTATTTTTTTTAAATAATTTTTTATTATGTTATGTTAGTCACCATACAGTATATCCTTAGTTTCTGATGTAGTGTTCCATGATTCATTATTTGCATATAACACCCAGTGCACCATGCAATATGTGCCCTCCTTAATACCCATCACCTGCCTATCCCAGTCCCCCATCCCCTCCCCTCTGAAGCCCTCAGTTTGTTTCCCAGACTATGGGCTCTGGAAGGAGACTATCTTTGTTTGATTTATACACATGATAGAAAACTTGGTTTATGTCAATGTTTATTTTAAATTATGAGAATCTCAAATTTTCTACTCAAAACATTTAGCTCTTTCTCAGAGTGGTCTGGCATCTAAATTTCATAAAACAAATCAAAGGTCAGCCTAGTTTTCTTCTTTAAATATCCTCACCCTCCACCCTTGTATTATTTCTATTGAGTGGTTGGATAGTCATAAGTTATTTCTTTATATTTAGGTTTTCACAAGTATGTGTTAGAATCATATTTTTAATTATTTCCCAGGTCAGATCTTTATTCATCACAATATTTCTTCATGCTGTTTAATTAACTTGGTTTGATATCAACTCTTTGTAGCTTGCTCTTTTTCTTTCTTTTTTAAAGAAAGGTTGATTATTTACATCTTTACTCTTCATTTGCTGCTATAAAATTACATTATATTCTCTTCAATAATTTTTAGCTTGACTTTTTCCCCCTCCAAATTCTGGCAGAAATTCTCAAGAATTTTAAGTTTAATGCAGGTTAAATTTTCCTTTTTATGAAATAGCTATCTTTTTTTTCCTCCAAAAATTGCTGACCCTACATGGAGCAATTGATCTAGAAACTCCTTTTCATACTCTGTCCTTTCCCTATCTCTGTCATTGATTAGACAACCAACAGGCATCTGCCCCAAGTTATGCTCAACAGAGTTTCTTCTCTCTTGAGAATTTATAATGGGGATTTACAGTGATACTTGGGTTCTAACAGCCTATAGGTAGTTTCAGACTTGTAGTTCTAGACCCTTCTCAGACCTAACAAGTCACAGAGTCCACAAAAACCCCTGATTCTTACTAATAAATTCCCTTTTTAAGTTTATTTTTGTACAATTGTGTTTTCGTTACTTGCAGTCAAAATAGTTTGCCTAAATACAGATATCAGGAGGAATTATTTCAGTCTGCTAAATGGCTGCTCACTCTACCCCACATGTGGAAGATTAGGGAATAGTTAAAGAATTTAAAATGGATGGAAGATGTTTTTTCTGCTTGAACAGCAGAAATTTGAATGCAAGTTGCATATAATGAATACTTACACATTGCAGGTTTGAAAAAGAAAGATAAAGGATTTAAAAGGCATTATGAGACTTTCTTCAGCTCTGTACAGCCTTTGATGTTCACCCAGCTCGTTAAAGCTCTGTCACGCAGACATAGCAAAAAGGGAGGGGTCTGTTGTTTCCTATAGTGATGGTCATTTCCACTTGGTCGAAAAGATATTATTTTCTTTAATTAAAAGTCCAGGAATAAAATAAATGTTTTTCTAATGTGTGTGGAAACAGAATCCAAAGACTTTTAGATCAAAGCTAGATCAAAGCATACTGATACTACCATAAGGATATATTATATATTACATTATTATTATATATTACATTAGTACAATAAAGTGAGATGGAATGGTCAAGGTAAGATAGGCACTTTCTTAGTTCCATAATTTATAGCTGTGAAGTATATTTACTGAAGTTCAAATGATCACTAAGCTTAGAAAGGAATATGTGAAAAAGACAAATCATTGCTTGTGTGACCAAAAGACCAATCAGACATTTCTTCAGTGAACTGGGGACTTTGAGACTCACCATTAGTCTAATATGGAAGGTAGAGTCTTGGAAGAGAAGTAAAGCACAGCTTTAAAAAGACAAAATCATCCTATTTTGTGTGTTCACATGTTTGTTATAAACCAAGAGAAGAAGCAAAGGACTTTATGTTTACTTAACAATTTATTAGTATTAAATAATTATAAAACTACTCATTAAAATTTGTGTGAGATGAATAGAGGAAAAACAATAGACCCAAAGGCTTATGCCAGAAAGGAAGGAAGGCTGAAAATTAATGAGCTAAGATTTCACCTTAAGAAAAATGAACAACAAAAAACAATCAAAAATAAAACTAATCTAAAAAATAGAAGGAGGTAAGTAATAAAGTCTAAGAATTCTAAAAAGAAACCAAATGTACCATAGTACATCAGTAGTGCCAAACCTTCTTTCTTTTTTTTCCTTTAAGATTTTATGTATTTATTTGAGAGAGAGAGAGAGAGAACAAGCTAGGGGGAGGGGCAGAGGAAGAGGGAGAAGCAGACTCCCAGCTGATCAGGGAGTCTCTTGCAGGACTCGATCTCAGGACCCTGGGATCATGACCTGAGCTGAAGGCAGATACTTAACCAACTGAGCTACCCAGCACCCTAGAAAAATATAATTTAAAAAGATGCCATGTGCAATAGCTATATATACATATATCCATATATTTGGTATATATATATATTTGGTACATAGGGTCAACATTTCTTTTTTTTTAACATTTTTTATTTAAATTCAGTTAATTAATATATAATATATTATTGGTTTCAGAGGTACAGGGCTGTGATTCATCAGTCTTATATAATACCCAGTGCTTATTACATCATGTGCCCTCCTTAATGTCCATCGCCCAGTTACCCCATCCCTCTACCACTTTCCCTTCCAGCAACCCTCAGTTTGTTTCCTATGATTAGGAGTCTCTCATGGTTTGTCTCCCTCTCCGGTTTCATGTTTTATTTTTTCCTCTCTTCCCCTATGATCCTCTATTTTGTTTCTTAAATTCCACATATCAGTGAGATCATACGATAATTGTCTTTCTCTGATTGACTTATTTCACTTAGCATAATACCCTCTAGTTCCATCCATGTCGTTGCAAATGGGAAGATTTCATTTTTTGATGGCTGCATAATATTCCACTATATATACACATCTTATTTATCCATTCATCTGTCAATGGACATCTGGGCTGGACATTGCTACTATAAACATTGTGTTGCAGGGAACCCCGTCAGATCACTACATTTGTATCTCTGGGGTAAATACCCACTAATGCAATTGCTGGGTTGAAGGGTAGCTCTATTTTCAACTTTTTGAGGAACCTCCATGCTGTTTTCCAGAGTGTCTACACCAGCCTGCATTTGCACCAACAGTGTAGGAGGGTTCCCCTTTCTCCGCACCCTTACCAACATCTGTCGTTTCCCGACTTGTTAATTTTAGCCATTCTGACTGGTGTGAGGTGGTATCTCACTGTGATTTTGATTTGTATTTCCCTGATGCTGAGTGATGTTGAGCACTTTTTCATGTGTCTGTTGGCCATTTGGATGTCTTCTTGGAGAAATATCTGTTCATGTCTTCTGCCCATTTCCTGATTGGATTATTTGTTCCTTGGGTGTTGAGCTTGATAAGTTCTTTGTAGATTTTGGATACAAGCTCTGTATCTGATATGTCATTTGCAAATATCTTCTCCCATTCTATTGGTTGTCTTTTGGTTTTATCGACTGTTTCCTTTGCTGTGCAAAAGCTTTTTCTCTTGATGAAGTCCCAATAGTTCATTTTTGGTTTTGTTTCCCTCGCCTTTGGAGACGTATCTCGCAAGAAGGCACTGCAGCCGAGGTTGAAGAGGTTGCTGCCCGTGTTCTCCTCCAGGATTTTGATGGATTCCTTCTCACATTTAGGTCTTTCATCCATTTTGAGTCTATTTTTGTGTATGGTGTAAGGAAAAGGTCCAGTTTCATTCTTCTTCACGTGGCTGTTCAATTTTCCCAACACAATTTGTTGAAGAGACTGTCTTTAAAAAAAAAAAAAAAGACATAGGGTGAACATTTCACAAAAGGTATAGAAGATCCTATGTATATACTTGTAAAATTTTAGTGACAGCATGGAAAGACTAAATATAAACATGCTATTTTAATGAATAGAAAAACTCACTATCTTATAGATGCCATTTTTTTCAAATTGATTTATGGATTCAGTATAATAGAAATAATATCATTTTTTAAGTGAAATGTGATAAGCTCATTCTAAAATTAATATAAAAGATGGAAGGGCCCCCAAATAGTCATAAATACAATTTGCACCATAGGTATGTATTATATATATAATATAGTCTTGTATTGTCATAGGAATAGATAAACATCTACCATAGGCATTGGACAGAGATCCAAAAGAAGACTCAGAAATCTGGAGAGCTGATATGTTTCAAACTGGCTCAGTAGATTAGTGGGGAAATGATTGACCATTACTGTGAATCAGTAAGAAAAAGTCCCCTGAAAAAGCATTGCACAGGCGAAGAAATACAAATGGCATATAAACATTGAAAGTTGATCTTTGTCATTAATAATTCAGAGAACTGCAAATTAAAAACTACAGTTAAATATCATTTCACAGTCATTAGTCCGGCAAAAACTTAAATCCTGCCAATACCATGTTTGGCGAAGGATATGAAGCAAAGAAAACTCTTGATTACTAGTGGAAGTATGAATTGAAATTATGTCGGAAAATAATTTAACATTATCGGGTAATGTGCATATCATGTAACTGTAATTCTATTCTATTCCTAGGTATGTGCCTTAAACTCTTGCACATGTGGGCCAGGGCAAATGTACAAAAGTGTTCAGAGCAGCGTTGCCTATTATAGAACAATTGTGCAAACAACCTGTGTTAGTTTTCCATTGCCGTAGAACTAATGAACACAGATTACATGGCTTAAAATAACACCCATATATTATCTCATAGTTTCTGTAGGTCAGAAATCTGTGCTTGGTCTAGCTGAATTCTCTGCTCGAGGCATCATAAGGTTGGACTCAAGGTGTTGGCCTGGTTGTGTTTGTTCTCTTTTAGAGTTTAGTGTTCTCTTTCAAGCTTGTGTGGTTGGTAGAATTCAGCTCCTTGCAGTTGTGGACTTGAAGTCCCCATTTTCTTGTTGGCTCTTGGCTGGGGACTTCTCTCAGTTCCAGTGGCTGCCAGCGGTTCCTTGTTCTGTGGCCTTATCATGGTTTGAATCTCTCTGACCTTCTTTAACGGCTCACTGGAATAGAGCAGTTCTCCCTAATTTAAAGTCAACTGATTAGGGATTTTAATGATATCCACAAAGTCTCTTCACAGTAGCAGAGTAGTATTTGATTGAATAGATAGGAGAAAGTATGTGTCCACCGGCGTTGGGAATCTTGGGGGACATCCTAGAATTCTGCCTGCTACACAGTCCAAATGTTCCATATCATTAGATTATTGTATTTTATAATGGAGTCATATGACAGAATAACATATAGCAGTGGAAACAAGTGAAAAATTATGCACATCTACTGATGAATGTCAAAAGTATGCTGAGATAAAAAATTAAATCATAGAATATTATAGTATGATTCCACTTATATACATGCAAAAATGTGCAAAATTACACACAATTTAGCTTTATACTACACTTAGGTGGGGAAACTAAACATAATGATGAAAACTATCAGCACTAATTTAGGAGAAGATATTTCTAGAGTGAAAGGAGGAATGAGGTATAATAAAGGATGGAAACGGGGATTTAAAATTATTAATGTTTTATTTCTTTTTTAAAATTTTATTTATTTATTTTAGAAAGAGAGAGTGCAAGCATGGGGAGAAGCAGAGGAGAGGGAGAGAGAATCAGAAGCAATCTCCATGCTGAGCATGGAGTCTGATGCAGGGCTAAATTCCATGACTGTGAGATCATGACTTGAGCTGAAACCAAGAGTCAGATGCTTAACTGACTGAGATACCCAGATGCCCCATTAATGTTTTATTTCCTAAGCTTGGGCAGTGGCTTATTTGGTTAAGTGTCTGCCTTTGGCTCGGGTCATGATTTCAGGGTCCTGGGATCGAGTCCTGCATCAGGCTCCTTGTTTGGCAGGGAGCCTGCTGCTCCCTCTGCCTGCCTCTGTCTCTCTGTTTCTCTGAGAAATAAATAAAATCTTAAAAAAAAAAAAGCTGGGTGTTAAGTATTAAAAATTTTCTTAAAACATTACATGTATGTATGGTAGGCTTCACATTAAAATATCTTAAGATAAAATTAAATATGTTGAAAGAAAAGATTCCATTTAAAAAGTAACATTAGTATAAAATATATAAGAAATGTGCTAGTTCAATATAGAAATCCATTGACTAACATAAATCATGACTTAAATAGAGATAAATGTTTTTAAAAATAGGATTCTATATTATAAGGATGTCAAAGATAGTTTACAACACCAAATTTGTCACCATTTTCTATTAAATTTATAGTGTATACGTGACTACCAGTTTCATACAAACAGGAAAAGGATCAATCTTAAATCCTTTCATTATTTCCTTGAAATACCTTCCCTCATTTTCTAATCTTTCCTTGAAAAATGAAACTATGGCAATTTGATACCATTTTACTTCCCACCTGAAGCAAGTGTGCAAAAAGAGCAGCGTTCTTTGTGGTGCTACCCTATGGGTCCATCCATGGCAACATGTTCAGCTGTAACCAATGCATTTCAGGAGTCTGAAGAGGCACTGGACCCCATCTTTGCTACACTAATTTCCCAAATAACGTCTGTGAATATAGAGTCTTCACAACTTGACTTCCTAATTAAGAAAGTGACATGTTTGGAAAGGATTTTAAATGACAGCGTTTGTCAAGCTGTTTGTTTAGTGAACTGTCTGGGTGTGCTGTTACACAAGAACTGTCTTAATTAAGGTTAATCGGTGCATAATTAGAACCTCTGCGGACTTAAAAGATTCCACTCTTGGTAAAGTGATGAGAACCTTAATGTCTAGACTGAAGGACAAAGCAATCACAATTAACCAAATTTCAAGATACACTCTGTTTCCAACACAGGGGCCATGCTCCTGGTCTGACCTGGTTAGAGGAGTGCATTTCATCCAAGTGTTTGGGAACTTCTTGTGAGCGTTGGATAAGCAAGTGAGATTTCAGCCTCATGGAAGTTATGAAAAAAAAACCAAAACAACAAAAAACCAGAAAAATGAATGCAATGGTGGGCTGCTTATTATTCTAAACTATGTTAAAATTTTGCTCAGGTAAAAATCAATTAACTTCACTTTCTGTCCTTCTCTTGCATAAAGGGGGCATTGGGGTGGGTGGGGAAATAGGCATAGAGAACAGAGGCACTATTGTGCTCCATACTGGAGAACGGATTAGGAAGAATGCGGTAGCCTGCTCCTCATGTCTGTCAGGGCGCCCCACAGTGCATCAACAGTGCAGCCCCAGACTTACCTTAGCTACCAGCCTGGGGCTCCTAATTGTGAGGGCACCAAACACTAATACGAACTCCAAGGGGGCAGTCATAAAGCTACGTTTCACCTGGTGTCTTTAAAGACAAGATGAAAGCATCTAGCAATGGCTAGCTTTGGAAAAGACTTAATTGGAAACAGGAGATTAATAGGAACTTCTGTAAGGAAGGACCTGTTTTTTGTTCTCGTTTCTGTTTATTTTTTAAAATTTCCAATACATCGTGGACCGGTATTTTTGTATAATCCAATGAGTAGCTCAGATTTAAAAAGACAAAGTTTAAGTACAAATATATCGATATTAGATTCAACAGACATAAAATGATTCAGCTGAATTCTTATAAAGATTGTATTTCTTTTCAAATTCTGTTCTAATCTGTACGCCTAGTCATACAAAGGTTTGTATTGGGGTTCCAGGGTTGCCCACCAGAGGCCCGCGAAGATCTCCCAGCCCTTCAGACTCCCGGAAGGTTCTAGATTTCCCGCGGAGCATGAGCAGTCTACTCCCCTTTAGAGGCCTCAGGCGGTGCCTCCCCTGTACTGCTGCAGACCCTGCCTCTGGGGCACCAGTGGGTGGGCTGCACTGGAACCATGAAGGGTAGGGCGGAAGGTGCAGTGGGGTTTGCCTGATTCGCGGTGTGAGCTGAGATCTGAGATCTGCGGGGGCGTGTGAGAGGAGGGGCTTCACGCAACTCCACGCGCTCAGGTGTTTTTATCCCAGGACTCCCTGCGCCCAGGCGCGGAACTCCTGACATCCGGGGAAGATCGACTTCCTCTGGGAGGAGTGGTCAGGGCTGTGGTGTCTGGGGCCTGGTTCCGCAGTTCCAAGTTGCCTGTGTGGCTCAGACCCCCTCTCCCTGCCGCTCCACCGGGACCCACGTACACGGAAGTCACAGAGTGCACCCTGTGGGCTCCAACCGACCTCTGAAAAAGTACGCGCGCAGCTACAAACCCACTTGGAACACATCTGGACCAGGTAATGGGTCAAACTATTCCTACTTGAGAGTTTGGAGCAAATTTCATGTTCGCTCTTTGTGTAGTTGGTTGTTGCTTAATTGCTTTAAAATGTTTCTCTCGTTGTTGTGGGAGGGTCCATTGACGTGCCCATGAATTCTTAAAGCCTTTTCTCAGGTCAGATTCGCTTACCCTTCTGAGTATTTAGATATCTATTCGTCCAAGAATACTGCTTCATGGGTAGGATTTACTCTCTAAAGAAAGAGTAGAAAGTGTTAATAGGCTCCTTGATTGCTTTTGTGTTCAGTTTGGATAGGTTGGATTTTAAACAGATAAACCTTTGATAAATTCAGGGTTTTTTGGTTTTGTTGTTTTTTTTTCTGATACGCTTAGGTGAAGTAGCAAGCTTGGGATGGCTTTTAAGTGGTCGGGCTTTGACTGTTTATCGTTTTCATCTGGAAATTGAGCCTCTATCTGGAACACTCTGTGGGAGGGCGCTTCTTATGTGATGATAGTGGTCACTGAGTTTAAGAAAACTTCACTGCCCACTGCCGAGTGGGCTAACAGACGCCATCTTATTAGGGTGAGGAACTTCACGGGCTACCTCTGGGTCTGGCAGGTGACTCTCCCTACCTTCTGATTTTGCATCCTAATTTGTAAGTTGTCGGTTGTAGACACATGCTCTGAAAGCCAGGGATTTCATTTATCATCCGAAAGAGGTGGGATATTACAAGCCTGTTTTCAAAAGAATTTTTTCATCATTCAGAGCAGTAGTATATATAGACTTTTGGTTAGCCCACATCAAAGTTAATTCTGTATACCATCATTCTGTAAAAATCAGCAATTTACAAGTCTTCAGGAAATTGAGAAGCAATGAAATACATAAACGTCTAATGCTCTGCTGAACATGACTAAATCTCCTTAATGGCTTTGAAGGCAGTTCAGGATTTTACCATTCCTCTGTGTAATCATTAAAAACAACGCTTCTTACAGTGCTGGACAGCGAACGTGAAAGGACAGATGGATGGGCTGATTCTGTTCTGCTCTGTGACACACTCCAGCTATTTATTGAGCAAAATTCTGATAACTTTATCATTCAGTCATTAAAGCTGGAGTTGTAAAGTTAGGGACATGAATACTCACTCAGGCTTTTCCATTGTAATTGATCCATGTGTAAGACTTTTTTTTGGTCAAAGCACTACCTGAAGGGAAAAACTTTTTAAACCATTTTGTTAAATTTTTCCAAATGGTTTTACAAAAACCACCCTAGTTTGTTTTCTCCCTCTCTTATGAAAGGGAGTGCTCAACTTCCTGGCTGCTGACGCAATTACTAAGAATTAATCAGAACAGGATAAGACTGGCCCACTTACCAGGTGTTTTAAATATGCAAATTAGGGACTAATTTATGTGACCTAAGGATTGCCAGAAAACAACTTGGGTTCTTGGCCATTTAAAAATACATTTTCCTAACATTACAATAAATAGAAAATGTCTAAGTGGAGTGTCTCTTTAAAGTGTGGATTAAGGAAACTATTAGGTTGTGCCATATGAAATCACCAATATCATGGGTCAAGAATTGTCAAATATTGGCAGTTTCATGTGGTTCAACCTAACAAATTATGTGGCATGTGTTTTTAGACTATTTAAAAAATTTGAATTGAAAGTGATTTCTACAAAGAGCAGCTTGGATACTTTTGGGAGAGGTCCTGAGATTTGCCAGAGAGAGAGAGCGCGCGAGTGCGCTATACTTTCTTAATAGCAATTTGAAATTAAAATGGATTATAAAAAAGAAGAAAGGATGTATTTAGCTCTCCTGTTAGTATTGAGAAGGAAACATAGGGATAATAAATGAAGTGGCTTAATGAACTCTAGGTGTGGCATTTGAAAGCAATGGGATTCCTTTTCCTGGTATTCACAATGATAGATACATTAAAGTGGGTGATCATTTGGGGGATTTTTCCCTTTATTGTTGATTTCAAGATGTAGATCAATACAAAGATTTATATAAAGATATTTTTGGAGATACACAAAGCTTTGTATAAATCTTTGTATTGATTTTTTTTTTTTAATGCATTGAAGTGGGTAATCATGCTGAGCTTTTTTGTTCATTGTTGATTTCAAGATACACAAAAGCTGGTTTTGTGGGCAATTAATATTGCTCAAGGACAATCTCAGTTTGAAAAGAGACCTATCTTTCTAAGTGGGGTTCCAAGAAAACTTTAAACTCCAAGTGATTTTGTTTAATCTCTCTCCATTGAGATTGGATGCTTGGAAAGTAACTTCTACTCAACGTCTTGCTGCCATCAGTAATTTGGGTTTTTAAACCTCTGTATACTGTATTGGAAAGATATGTTAGGCTATATTTGTGAGCACAAAGCAGCCGTATAAATCTTTGGAGAGTGGTAAAGCAAACGTCTCTGATATCCCATGTCTAGCACTATTCAGGGTGTGGTAGTATCTTCAAATGTATACATTTGTGTACTTTTTGAATGACAAGTCATTTAGTTCCAAGCTAAGAAAGCAAACCCTTAAGAGTTATACATTTATTACTCCGTGATCATAAAGTACTACTTCTAAATGTCTAATTCTTTTGTTACATTTTATTCTTAAATGCATTAAGTTCAATTCAGTATCTTTTTTTTTCAAAGATTTTATTTATTTATGTGACAGAGAGACAGACAGCGAGAGAGGGAACACACCAGGGGAGAGAGAGAGGAAGAAGCAGGCTCCCAGCCGAGGAGCCCGATGTGGGACTCGATCCCGGAACGCCGGGATCACGCCCTGAGCCAAAGACAGCCGCTTAACAACTGCGCTACCCAGGCGCCCCCAATTCAGTATCTTTTAACATTTTTTCATATCTTAAGCAAAACAAATTATTCCATGCCACCAACATGCCAGACACCGAGTAAAATGTTTTTGTGTATCTTTTTTTTTTTTTAAAGATTTTTTTTTTAAGATTTTTTATTTATTTGACAGAGATAGAGACAGCCAGCGAGAGAGGGAACACAAGCAGGGGGAGTGGGAGAGGAAGAAGCAGGCTCATAGCAGAAGAGCCTGATGTGGGGCTCGATCCCAGAATGCTGGGATCACGCCCTGAGCTGAAGGCAGACGCTTAACTGCTGTGCCACCCAGGCGCCCTTGTTTTTGTGTATCTTAATTCATTCCATTGTCATTTGTAAGTAGCTGTATCCTCACTGTGCTCATATATAAAGGTTCATACACCTAGTGACTGCAAGAAGCAGTTTGAAGCAAGGTCTTTTCTCTGTAATAGTGTAAAAGTTGCCCTGGAATGCACACAGCAAGAGTAGCTAGATGTTTGAAATTTCTACACTAGTATGTTTCAGATTTTAATAAAAGTCACCTGGGAATCTTGCTAAAATGCTGATTCTAATTCACTGGGATGAAGCTGGAGGTTTACATTTCTAACCAGCTCCCAGGTGATGCTGATGCCGCTGATCTACGGATCCCACCTGGAGCACCGAGGGTCTGCATGGCCTGCGTTGAATGCATGGCCTGGTGGAGAGTTGATGCCTGCTTTTTAAAATGGAATAACTGCTTTTAGGAGAAACAGGTGTCAAAATCGTCAGCTCTGCTGTAGCAGAGCTGCAACAAATGTAGCACTGCAGGTGTAGGGGCTCCTGGAGCTCGCAAAATTAAATAGTAGTTGGGAGATTTGGGAACATTGGTCAACAGTCTCTTAATTTGGAGGGTCTATGCAAGGCAGGGATAAGGGAGTAAGGGAGTAAGAGATGGTCAGAAATAGGGTCCTTGGGGATGAAATAAGGAAAAGACACTTTGGAGTCCATGGGGAACCATCATTGCACCCTGTTAGGTATGACTTCTGATGAGTGAGTTCTTAAAAAATGCTGTACTTGGAAATACACCTTTATTGGAGCACCTCTCACAGGGACTGTCAAAGCTAGTCTGATCCATTGTCTCCTGGAGGGTAAAGGCTATGATTTGCTCACCTGACTATGAATAAGAGCAGGAAGATGTTAAGTGAGATTAGGTACTCTCTAATTCAGGTTATCCATTAACCAGCCTTTAGTTGGTAGGAACTAATTCAGTTGTCATACATGAATTTAATTTTCAAAATGTTATACTGGGAGCAGCGGTAGCAGCATCACCTGGGAACTTGTTAGAAATGCAAATTCTTGGTCCCCACCCCAGACCTGAGTCAGCATCTGGATATTAACAAGATCCCCAGGTGATTTCTATGTGCATTAAAGTTTCAGATGCACTGATGTAGCAGAAAGCAGGAGTCTGGAAGAAAGGTCCACTTGGCTGCTAGATTTTGAAGGGAACAGGGAGAAGTTCAGGAAAGTCTTCTATTTATGGGAGGAAAGTCAGAGAACACAAGGATGCTGGCTTCACTGAACCAGAGCTGCAAATCCAAAGCTGCTACTTAGAGCAGAAAAGAGCTCTTTGGATAATACTATTAGCTTGGACACATCAGACAATTCACATAGGCTAAGTAGTATTGCCTCTCAGGGCCAGAATGCCTAGGCAGTTATTTCCCTGGCAGCATAAATGACCACGCATTACCACCCACCAAAACAAGAGGATTTGTAGCTCAGTTCAGCCACCTCTATCACTTGGTAACCTTGCAAGTAGCCCAGGGAAGATACATACGGAGAGTTAACATTGTCTTGAGGGAAGGAAAACACAGAACTTCTTCCTTTATCATAAAGAATGTTTTCACCCCTTTGTAGAAAGTTCTCTGAAGGATGTAACACTACTTGAAACTGTAATGTCAACAAGATGAAAAGCAGCTGAGGAAGAAAGAGAAACAACTGCTTACAGCTCCTTTGCCTCTTCCTCTGTAATGATACCAAGCATGCTGTTGCAGTTGGTGTACAGGCTGTGTTAATTAGCATCTCCTGTATTAGAAACCACCCAAACAACATTCATTTAGCTCAGGATTCTGGACTTAGGTGGGCATTTCTTCTGGCCTTAGTTGGCATGTGTTGTCAACTGCTGGCTTCCTGGAAGCTTGCCATTCAAAGGTGATGTCTGTAGGCCACTTCATCTCTGGTCATCCTCCAGCTGGCTAGCTCAGGCTTGTTTGTATGTCTATAGCAGGGTTTTCAAGGGAGCAAGCAAGGTGTATGAAGTCCCAGACCGAACCCAGCATATAGTCACTTATGCTTTATTCCATTGGCCAAAGTAAGTCAATGGCCAGCCCATACTCAACAAACTGTAGAAATGATCCCTGAAAGTATAGTCTTGCAGCCCAGACTCAAGAAGTGGGGGATGGACAGAAAATGCTTTAGCATCGCACTGGCACTGTTGTGAATATAAAGAGGGGAAGAACTGTGCACATTTTTACAGTGAGCCTACCACATGAGCCAGATGGAGGGTAAGAGACTTTCATAGACCATACAGTTTTCATTCATTTTGGTTTCGCTAGTGTCACCCTAGTGTTCTCAGTGCCTGACACATTTGGGCATTTAACAGATGTTTTAGAAACAGTTTAATTCATTTTATTTTACGTTTTAAAGTAAATCTTTGAAATCTCTGATCAGAAGCAAAATTCTGTTAAAATGTGATGATCTCCATACTCACAAAGATTACCTGATTACCCTGACTAGGAGAAACTACTTTTCAATTGCATATTTAACATTGTTAGGGTAAGAAAATTAGAAACGTAAAATTTGAATGACTGTTGAAAAAAGCCCTTGTGCCATTTAATAAAAATTCTGACAAACTTTTACCCAAAGGTCTTTAATATTATAAGGACAAATATAGTGAAAACAATAAAAGTGTAATCTTAAATTTAAAGGATGGCTATAGGATATCTACGTGACAGAATACTAAACAACCATTATAAAAACATCAGTGGAAAATATTTTGTAATGTAGGCATGCTATAAATACATTTAATATATTTCTATATATCTTACAAACATTTTTGTGTATTATAATGTTTAAATATAATAAACATTCATATTTATGTAATATATTCAATTGTTAAAATTATAATATACTTAAATGATATATAATGTAAACGTGAGTATAATACAGGGACTGACTGAATGCAAGGTGTGGATATAGTTGGGCAAAGGAGCTGTAGTTATTATGTTGTTGTTGTTTTTTCAGTTTTACAAATATCCTGTAGTATAAATGCTGTGCTTAAAAGTAAGAGAAAGAGGAGAGAAGGAACACCGTTACTTATCTCTTCTGTAAGGACTCTTTCTATAACATCACAGGTTGCTATATAGGCCATTTAATTTATGCCCCTAGTTTCCTGTGGTACCACAGCAAAGTTATCTAGAAAGTTCCACCAAGGAACAAGTTCAATGTTTCAGCAATTTCCAGGAAATCTTCATTGGGTAGATCTCAGTCATCAGAACAGCAGATATATGGGGACAAAGGCCTAATGTAATTTTATTGGAAAAGTTGACTATCTGGACAATCCTGAAGTTAAAAATTACACAGGAAATGTGTGGAAGGCAGCAGGACTAGTCCCTCCTGAGGGTCTTAGTGGAAGTGAGTGATAGGGAGTGAGAAAGAGCATGGAATGCCATCCCAATTACATTGGGATATAATTGCTTCTTGTACTGATTTGCAGTGGAAAAATTCCAGTTTCATCAGCATTATTTTTAAGCTCAGTCAAGAAATCTCCTTTTCTTTAGTTTTCCTCTTCTTTCTCTTCCTCCCCCATATTTCACTTCCCAAGTCACTGTCAATCTCCAGCACAAGGAGGAATTTCCCAACATGATGGATGTGTGAACCCCCAATCATGATTTTGATCATCTCTGAGTGTAACTACCCTCCTCTGATTGTCAACAATCATTCCTATTAACTTCTACTTCCGTATTCTCTTCTAAATCATCAGAGATCTCTCCACTTCAGACTTCTTTCCCTGATTTATAAACAGGGGAATTCAGAGACTTTGTTCAGGCTGGCTCATTTAAATATTAAAACATTTCAGCAGCGTGCAACTGCCTTTACATTTCAGCTTTCATGGCTTGTGCTTTTACTAAATTAATAGTCAGCACTTCCGCATTTGTGATATTCAAAGCAGTCCACAAACATTAATTAATGCTAATGCTACCCTAAGAGAATGCTGTAACTAGCTAACTAACTGAACTTTATCTCAAATTATTTTTAAATGGTTTTCAACTTGGGAGGGAAGTTGGACAGAATGTGCATGAGTGTGTAGTGTTTGCTATCATTTGCTGCCTCCTAAAAGTAATGATGCAGCAAATTGAAGTGAATCATCCTCAGAAGGATATTAAGGTTTGATCCACCTGGAATTAATCATCTCTAAGAATTACCCATTGCCTAAACTGAACTGACCAAACTAGTGCTTGGAATACACATTTACAGACAATAGCTGTTCATAATCTGGGCATTTTTTCTCTCAACATTAATTGCAATCTTAAGATTCTAATCATTTTGCTTTCTTTGCTTTTTACCACTATTTTCAAAACAAAAACAAAAGATGAACAGAACAAAAATGGTTTGCCCTGTGATCAGTCAATAAGTATTTAATACCTAAGTGACATATAAACTGTTTAGTTCTGGGGGAAGGGAGAAAAACAGTAAAAATAAAGTAACAACCCAGTATTCTTAGAGTAGCCTTCAGTTTGCTCATGAAATCAAGCTTACACGTAGAAGTGATAAAGGATTACTATGGTCTACAATTGGGTCTACAATGCCAGTAGGAAAAAAAAAGTCCTTGTGGACTGGAGGAGCTGGGTGGGGCTTCAAGGAAACGTTACATGTAGATTTGGCATTATTACATAGTGTGTGGGTTTTGAATCACCCTGGATTATCAAATGAGCCACTGCAACTTCTTGAGCAGGAGGAAGAAAGGTGGAAGAACATCTTTAGGCTAAGAGTCCTAAGCAGGATGTCCTGGAGGTTGAATAGGTGGGACATCAGCTTGAGGACTCAGTGGAAGGTAACCTAGGATGGAATGGTTCAAGAATAGAGTGTGATTAGAGGGTGCCCATTAGACTCAGATGAACGTGGGTTCAAATCCTAGTTCTTTGTAGGCAAGTGACCTTGATAAAACTCTATCCCTCTTGAGCTTTCATTTTCTCATCTATAATGGGGATGTGAGATTTAAATGAAGTAGTATGTGGAAAGCACTATATTTGAGCCCAGATAAAAGTATGGTAGAAACTTGTTATTAAATGATACTGTTTTTGTCTCCTGATCATCAAATGATTTTTCCATCTATGCCTTAGGCATGCATTCTCTGTATTCTTTATTTTTTTTTTTTATTTTTTAAAAATTTTGAGAGAGAGAGAGAGAGCGTGAGTGGGGGGAGGGGCAGAGGGAGAGGGACAAACAGACTCCTTGCCAAATGGGGAGCTTGACTTGGGGCTTGATCCCACAATCCTGAGATAATGACCTGAGTTGAAGTTATATGTTTAATTAGCAGAGCCACCCAGATGCCCCTTTGTGTTTTTTTTTTTTTTAAATTTATTTTAGAGTGGTGGTGGGGGGGAGTAGGCAAAGGAAGAGGGAGAGAATTTTCAGACTCCCTGCTGAGGACAGAGCTCTACGCGGGGTTTGATCCCAGAACCCTGAGATCATGATCTGAGCTGAAACCAAGAGCCAGACGCTTAACTGAGTGAGCCACCCAGGGGCCCCAAGTGTGCATTCTCTTTAATGAAGTTGAAAGTCTTCAGGCTTGGATTTCTGTGTCTTGGAGTATGTCAGACTAAGTGACTGTATGCTAGAACAAAAAATACTTGAGTATTTAAAAACCACCTGTCCAAAGTTATCACCGAATTAGCAAGAAAGCAAAGAGTCTTTGAAAGCTAAAAACTTAGTGAAGGTAAGATTCAGGCAGGGTGGGGGAGGTGGTGGGAGATTTGCAGAAAGCATCTGTTGAGCCTGGGTTTTCCTCTGGCCTCCCAGGCATGCAAGAGTTAGGAGAAAGAACTGCAGCCAGCGGGCAGTGATTAGGAGGTTCTGCTTTGTTCCTAAAATTGATCACAAAGGACTGTCTCTAAGCTGTAAAGGTAAAACATGCCCCACCTCCTGCTTCCTAATGGGGCTGCAAGGAAATTTGCCCCTCTTTAACCTGGTTGTGGATGGAAGGGAAAGTTGTCTTTGACAATTCATAGCTAGCCCACATGTGAGTTTGCATCTTGAATTAATATTACTTGTGTGCTCCAAAAAACCCCCCAAAAAACAAAAACCCCTCTGGCTGAGAATTTCATATAAAGTGTGGTGATGCCTGTAGGTGCCTGGCAGAAAAAACTCCACAAATCAGATTCCTCCCTAGACTAGCCCTTTTCAAATTCTAATGTACCTGAGGTTGTGATTAAAATGCAGATTCTGACGCAGCAGGCCTGGGGCTTGCCTCTGTGTGTCTCTTAATCTCTCAGGTGAAGCAGATGCTGGTGGTCCATGGATCACACTTTGAGTAAACTAAGAAACCCGCCTTTAAGTCCAGGTCTCAAAGGTCCACAGAAGACCTCTCAAGTATATGAAATCACAATCCATAACTTTAAAAACAAAAAGCAAAAGTCAGCAGGAGCACGAGAGAATTAGACCAACAAAGACTTCAGATATTAGAATTATCTGACTCAATATAAAATGGATATTTAATCCATTTCAATTTGTGTATGAGATTGAAAATATGAACAAGGAGAAATAAGTAAATACCTGATAACATTTAATGAAATGGAAAACTTCTAGATGTAAAGAAACATACATATGTAATTATTGAGTTTTATAAGTTAATGGAAGAGTTTAATAGATTAAATCTGGCTAAGAGAAAATTAACTGCAGCTAGCTTTAAAGAATACATTTAGGATGAAGTGTAGAAAGATAATGCAAAAGAAGAAATATTTGAAGAAATATTACCAGAGAATTTTCTAGAACTAAAGTAACATCTTCAGGTTCAGGATGCCCAACAATTTTGAAACGATAATATAAATCTATGCTAAAGAAAAGATTTTCAAAGTTCAGTGACTAAGACAAATTACACCACCATTCCCCACCCCAAGAAAAGGACAATTTATTTATTTATTTGTTTTAAAAGATTTTATTTATTTGACACAGAGAGAGGGAGAGAGCAAGCACAAGCAGGGGGAAGGGCAGGCAGGGGAGAAGCAGGCTCCCCACAGAGCAAGGAGCCTGACTTTCAGGGCTCCATCCCAGGACCTTGGGATCATGACCTGAGATGAGGGCAGCTGCTTTATCAACTGAGCCACCCAGGTGCCCCAAAAAGGACATTTTAACTTCCAACTTAACAGCAATAACAATGGAAGCCAGAAGATAGCAAAACTATATTTTCAATTATATGGGAGAAAATAGTTGATTTAGAGTTTTCTTCCCCCCTCCCTCCCCCGCAAATCCCAAAACCATTTTTCATAACAAAAACAAATAGAACTTTTTCAGTATGAAAACAATTTATCACCATTAGAGTCTCACTAAAGTAATTTTAGATGATGTATTTAAGACAGAAGGAAAACTATTCCAGAGAGATTTTATGAAGCAAAGAGGAATAATTTGCAAAAAAACCCAAAAACCCCCCCAAAAAACCAAACTTTTTTAAGAGACATAATACATGGTAAAAAAGAGGGGGTGATAATTGGATTTATGAGTGTTTAATGCCCTTTTATTATCTGAAGATGTGCAGAGATACTGGTAAACTTGAGTTTGGTAAGTTCTCATTTTCAGTTTCTGGAGAAACCAGCAGAAGGAGAGAGACAGAAAATACAATTTCTAAGCTAGTGGAAACCAAATGAAAAAATCAATCTAAACAAAGGAAAGATGAAGTAACATAAAAAAGGTAGCCTACAGTAAAAACATGTAAAAGAATAGAAGTTAAATCCAAATATAATAGAAGTAGACATAATAGATGAGAGTGGATAAATGTTGATTAAATGTTTCAGAAAAGATTGTAGGACATGAGAAATTTTTTTAACGAAATCTCTAGCTGAGTGTTTCCTACACTGTGATCCCTGGACCAGCTGCATTAGCATCACCTGGGAAATTATTAGAAGAAATATAGATACTTATGGGGCGCCTGGGTGGCACGGCGGTTGAGCGTCTGCCTTCGGCTCAGGGCGTGATCCTGGCGTTATGGGATCGAGCCCCACATCAGGCTCTTCCTCTATGAGCCTGCTTCTTCCTCTCCCATTCCCCCTGCTTGTGTTCCCTCTCTCGCTGGCTGTCTCTATCTCTGTTGAATAAAGAAATTTAAAAATCTTTAAAAAAAAAAAAAAAGAAGAAATATAGATACTTAAACCCACTCCAGACCTACTGAATCAGAACGTCTGGTGATGGGTCTCAAAGACTTGTGCTTTAACAAGCCTTCCAGATGATGCATGCTAAAGTTTGAGAACCACTGCTCTAGCCGTATGTTCTCTATGAACGACCTGTGTAAAACCTGAATAGAGGCATATGAAAGGAAGGTAGTAAATATACCAGTTGTTCAAATTCTGTTCTGTGGAGAGGTTGCAAAAGAGCAATCTAATATATTAATCAGAAATGCAGATTTCAGGGCTCTGCCCTACAACCGATTATCAGTTTTTGGCACTAAGAATTGTCATCTTAGTGACTTGTACACCTCGAGGTACATATTAAACACTGTTATACTCAAGTGAAGGAGAAAATCTTTTAATTCCCAGGGTGAATAAGGGTCTGGGGATAAATGAGAAAAAGAAAAGAACAGCCAGGAATATAGTGTGGAGCAGGGTGAATACATGAAGTGAAGTGGCTAGTGGACAGTTACAGGTAGTACAGAATGTAAGAGTTTAATGAATGGTGATGCCTAATAGTCCTTGTGAGTTTTTTCGATGGCTGCAAGAAACCCCCAAATTTATCATTCTAAATCCTAAATGAAATTAGCTACACACAGATATGCATTCTGGGTGCTTTCGTTATGTTTCTTGAATGTTGATGAGAATGAGTTCCACATGTTAGGGTGTGTGTGTGTGTGTGTGTGTGTGTGTGTGTGTGTGTGTGTCTGTGTCCGGGAGGTGGTAGTGGTGGGGGGGGAGTATGTAGGTTAACAGGTGCTAAATATATAGGGTGATAAGTCAACTTACTTTGGTAGATGAGAGCTCAGAGGGAGTATATTAAGAATGTAAGCATCCCTGGACTCCTCAGATGTCTTCAGAGAAGACTTTGATATTCCATTGAGAATAGACTGGAAACATGAGCAAACTTTGCTAGGTGTAAAGAGTTAGGGACATCCCAGATGACATATGACTCCACAATTCCTGTGCCAATACTGGGAACACAAAGCAAGAGTTCAATTCATGGTTGTTGACTAACCTTTACCAAGTCTTGATCTTTATTTCCAAAAAGGAAATGAGATTTTAGATCTAGGCATGTGAATTCCCTGGTGGCAGTGAGAATGATGTTTTCTTTTCTTCTTTTTTTTTTAAATTTTTTATTATGTTATATTAGTTGCCATACAGTACATCATTAGTTTTTGATGCAGTGTTCCATGATTCATTGTTTGCGTATAACACCCAGTGCTCCATAATATGAGCCCTCCTTAATACCCATCACCGGCCTACCCAGTCCTCACCCCCCTCCCCTCTGAAGCCCTCAGTTTGTTTCCCAGAATCCATAGTCTCTCATGGTTCATTCCCCCTTCTGTTTAGCCCCCCCTTCGTTCTTCCCTTTNTTATCCCTTTCTTCCCCTACCGATCATCCTAGTTCTTATGTTCCATAGATGAGAGAAATCATATGATAATTGTCTTTCTCTGCTTGACTTATTTCACTTAGCATTATCTCCTCCAGTGCCGTCCATGTTGCTGCAAATGTTGGGTAATTGTTCTTTCTGATGGCTGAGTAATATTCCATTGTATATATGCACAACATCTTTATCCATTTGTCTGTTGAAGGGCATCTTGGCTCCTTCCACAATTTAGCTATTGTGGACAATGCTTCTATGAACATGGGGGTGCATATGCCCCTTCTCTTCAATACATCCATATCTTTGGGGTAAATACCCAGTAGTGCAATGGCTGGATCATAGGGCAGCTCTATTTTTAACTTCTTAAGGGACCTCCACGCTGATTTCCAAAGTGGCTGTAACAACTTGCATTCCCACCAACAGTGTAAGAGAGTTCCCCTTTCTCCACATCCTCTCCAACGATTGTTATTTCCTGCCTTGTCAATTTTTACAATTCTAACTGGGGTAAGGTGGTATCTTAGTGTGGTTTTGATTTGAATTTCCCTGATGGCTAATGATTTTGAACATTTTTTCATGTGTCTGTTAGCCATTTGTATGTCTTCATTGGAAAAGTGTCTGTTCATATCTTCTGCCCATTTTATGATTTGTTTATTTGTTTCTCGTGTATTGAGTTTGAGAAGTTCTTTGTAGATCTTGGATACCAGTCCTTTATCTGTGGTGTCCTTTGCAAATATATTCTCCCATTCCGTGGGCTGTCTCTTAGTTTTTTTGACTGTTTCCTTGGCTGTGCAGAAGCTTTTTATCTTGATGAAGTCCCACAAGTTCATTTTTTTCTTTTGTTTCTCTCACCATTGGAGATGTGTCATGAGAAAACTTGCTGTGGCCGATGTCAAAGAGGTTGTTGCCTATGTTCTCCTCTAGGANAACTGGCGTAAGGTGGTATCTCAGTGTGGTTTTGATTTGAATTTCCCTGATGGCTAATGATTTTGAACATTTTTTCATGTGTCTGTTAGCCATTTGTATGTCTTCATTGGAAAAGTGTCTGTTCATATCTTCTGCCCATTTTATGATTTGTTTATTTGTTTCTCGTGTATTGAGTTTGAGAAGTTCTTTGTAGATCTTGGATACCAGTCCTTTATCTGTGGTGTCCTTTGCAAATATATTCTCCCATTCCGTGGGCTGTCTCTTAGTTTTTTTGACTGTTTCCTTGGCTGTGCAGAAGCTCTTTATCCTGATAAAGTCCCATAAGTTCATTTTATCTTTTATTTCTCTTGCCTTTGGAGATGTGTCGTGAAAAAGGTTGCTCTGGCCGATGTCATAGAAGTTGTTGCCTATGTTCTCCTCTAGAATTTTGATGGATTCCTGTCTCACATCGAGGTCTTTCATCCATTTGGAGTTTATCTTTGTGTATGGTGTGAGAGAGTGGTCAAGTTTCATTCCTTTGTATATAGCTGTCCCGTTTTCCTAGCACCATTTATTGAAGAGACTGTCTTTTTTCCACCGGATGTTTTTTCCTGCTTTATCAAAGATTAGTTGCCCAAAGAGCCGAGGGTCCATTTCTGGGTTCTCTATTTCTGTTCCATTGGTCTATGTGTCTGTTTTTGTGCCAGTACCATGCTGTCTTGGTGATCACAGCTTTGTAGTACAGCTTGAAATCAGGCAACATGATGCCCCAGCTGTTTTTTCTTTTTCAACAATTCCTTGGCGATTTGGGGCCTTTTCTGGTTCTGCACAAATTTAAGGGCTGTTTGTTCCAGTTCTTTGAAAAATGTCATTGCTATTTTGATTGGGATTGCATTGAAAGTGTAGATTGCTCTGGGTAGCATAGACATTTTAACTGTATTTATTCTTCTGATCCATGAGCATGGAATGTTTTTCCATTTTTTTGTGTCGTCTTCAGTGTCTTTCAAGAGTGATCTGTAGTTTCTAGAGTATAGATCTTTACCTCTCTGGTTAAGTTAATTCCAAGATCTCCTGTGATTTTTGGTGCTATTGTAAATGGAATCGATTCCCTAATTTCTCTTTCTTTGGTCTCATTGTTCGTGTATAGAAATGCAACTGATATCTGAGCATTGATTTTTGTATCCTGCCACATTACTGAATTTCTCTATAAGTTCTAGTAATTTGGGGGTGGAGTCTTTTGGGTTTTCCATATAGAGTATCATGTCATCTGTGAAGAGAGACAGTTTGACTTCTTTGCCGATTTGAATACCTTTTATCCCTTTTTGTTTGATTGATGTTGCAAGGACTTCTAGTACTATGTTGAATAATGCGAGAGTGGGCAACCTTGTCATGTTCCTGATCTTAAGGGAAAGGCTTTCAGCTTTTCCCCATTGAGGATGATATTTTCTATAGGCTTTTCATAGATGGTTTTTATGAGATTGAGGAATGTACCCTCTATCCCTATACTCTAAAGGGTTTTATTCAGGAAAGGATGCTGTATTTTGTCAAATGCCTTTTCTGCATCAATTTAGAGGATCATGTTTCTTGACTCTTTTGTTGTTGATGTGATCTATCACACTGATAGATTTGTGAAAGTTGAACCACCCTTGCATCCCAGGGATGAATCCCACTTGGTCTTGATGGATAATCATTTTAATGTACTGTTGGATCCTATTAGCTAGGATCTTGTTGAGAATTTTGGCTAGGATCTTGTTGAGAATTTTGGCGCCCATATTCATCAGAGATATTGGTCTTTAATTCTCCTTTTTGATAGGGTCAATACTGGCCTCATAGAATGAGTTTGGTAGTTTTCCTTCTGTTTCTATTTTTTGAAACAGCTTCAGGAGAATAGGTATTTCTTCTTTGAATGTTTGGTAGAATTCCCTGGGGAATCTTTCAGGCCCTGGACTGTTGTTTTTGGGGAGGTTTTTGATCACTGCTTCAATCTCTTCATAATTAATCGGTTTGTTTAAAGAATCAATTTCTTCCTGTTTCAGTCTTGGTAGTTTATAGGTTTCCAGGAAGGCATCCATTTCTTCCAGGTTGTTTAATTTATGCATAAAGCTGTTGATAAAAGTTTCTAATGATCCTTCCTATTTCATTGGTGTTGGTTGTGATCTCTCCCCTTTCATTCATGATTTTATTAATTTGGGTCCTTTCTCTATTCTTTTGAATAAGTCTGGCCAGTGGCTTATCGATCTGATTTATTCTTTCAAACAACCAGCTTCTAGTTCTGTTAATCTGCTCTACTGTGTGCTCCTGGTTTCTAATTCATTGATCTCTGCTCTAATCTTGATCACCTGCCTTCTCGTGCATGGGTTAGTCCTGTTCTTCTGTTCCAGCTCCAGCTTCTTGAGGTGACAATAAACTGCGTTTTAGATTTTTCTGTTCTTTTGAGTGAGGCTTGGATGGCTATGTATTTTCCTCTTAGGACTGCCTTTGCAGTGTCCCATAGGTTTTGTACCGATGTGTTTTCATTCTCATTGGTTTCCAAACATTGCTTAATCTCATTTTTAATTCCCTGGCTTACCCAATCATTCTTAAGCAGGATGGTTCTTAGTTTCCAAGTGTTTGAGTTTCTTCCAAATATTTCCTTGTGATTGAGTTCCAGTTTCAAAGCATTGTGGTCTGAGAATATGCAGGGAATAATTTCAGTCTTTTGGTATTGGCTGAGACCTGCTTTGTGACCCAGTATATGGTCTTTTTTGGAGAAAGTTCCATGTGCATTAGAAAAGAATGAGTATTCTGTTCTGGGGTGTAGTGTTCTGTATGTATCTATGAGGTCCATCTGGTCCAGTATGTCATTCAAAGCTCTTGTTTCTTTGTTGATTTTCTGCTTAGGTGATCTGTCTATTGCTGAGAGTGGAGTGTTGAGGTCTTCTACTATTAACGTATTATTATCTATATGTCTCTTTATTCTGGTTAAGAGTTGGCTTGTGTATCTAGCTGCTCCCCTGTTGGGGGCATAGGTATTTATAATTGTCATATCCACTTGTTGGATACATCCTTTAAGAATAACAGTGTCCTTTTGTATCTCTAATCTGTCTGATATGAGAATTGCTACCCCAGCTTTTTTTTGAGGTCCATTGGCATGAAAATTTGTTCTCCATCCTTTCACTTTCAGTCTGGATGTATCTTTAGGTTCAACATGAGTCTCTTGTAGACAGCACATGGACTGGTCATGTCTTTTTATCCAGTCTGCAACCCTGTGCTGTTTTGGGAGCATTTAGGCCATTCACATGGAGAGTGATTATTGAGAGATACTATTTTAATGATGTCATGTTGCCTGTGAAGTCTTTGTTTCTATAGATGTAAATTTCTGTTCTATATCACTCTTGGGGCCTTTTTACTTTTATAAAACCCCCCTCCCCCCGCAACTTAATATTTCTTGTAGGGCTGGCTTGGTGGTCACATATTCTTTCAGTTTCTGCCAATCTTGGAAGGTCCTTGTCTCTCCATCAATTCTGAATGACAGCCTTGCTGGATAAAGGATCCTTGGCTGCATGTTTGTCTCATTTAGTGCTCTGAATCTGCCTTGCCATCTTTTCCTGGCCTGCCAGGTCTCTGTAGACAGGTCTGACGTTATTCTGATGTTCTCTCTGTAGCTGAGGATTCTCCTCCCCCTGGTCACTTTCAAGATTGTATCCTTGGATCTAATATTTGCAAATTGCACTATTATGTGGTGTAGGTCTGTTTTCATTGATCTTGGGAGGGGTCCTTTCTGCCTCTTGAATATCAATGCTTGTTTCCTTCTCCAGATTAGGGAAGTTCTCAGCTACAATTTGTTCAAATATCTCTTCCAGACCTCTCTCTTTCTCCACCCCCTCGGAGATGCTGATGATTCAGACACTGGAACGTTTCATTGAGTCAGTAATCTTCTGTAATCTACATTCTTGAGATTGGATTTTTTTGAGCCAAGTTTCCGTTTTTTCCTTCTTTTCTATCATCTCATCTTCCAATTAACTAATTTGTTGTTCTGCGTCATTTACCCTGGCCATCAGAGCATCCAGTTTAGACTGCATTTGATTCATAGCATTTTTAATTTCTGCCAGATTCACTCTCCACCCTCATTCTATTTTCTCATTAATATTTTCATTAATATTTTTTTTCAAGCCTATACATCATCTTGACCATTGTTACTCTGAACTCCATTTCTGACAATTTGTTTATATCCATATCCATCAGTTCTGTGGCAGAGGCCACAGTCTCTGTCTCCTTTCTTTGCTGAAGATTCATCTTCCTGGTCATTCTGATGAGGAGAGGTTGCAGGGACGTACAGAGCCCAAATTATTGACTAGGACCCAAGCAATGTGCACTTGTTTTATAGGGACCTTAGGGATGTGGGCTTCTTGATTTTTCAGCCTGACTTCTGGAGGGAGGGGCCTGCCGTGGTGATACTCAGGCAACTCTGTTTGGGCAGAGTTGCCCAGTCCCCTGTGGGGGAGGGGGGGAGTGGGCACAATGTGGTATTTCTGGGCTTTTGTTCTCTGGAGGCTTTCCCTGGCAGTTTTCTGTGACTCTTCTGAGAGAGCAGTAGTGGCTGTATCCTAACCTCTCCTAGAATAGAGAGATCGCAGTTCCGCTCTCCACTGAGCTGTCCTGGCCACTTTTACTCTGTTTCCATCGGTGCTGCTAAAAACCCCACAGCGTCCCGGGATTTGCGCCCCACAGCTACTCTCCCAGCCCTCGCTCCCAGGGCTGGTACGTCTCTGTCCTTTGTGCTTCTAACATCGCCAGCTGTCCCCAGTTCCCGTGCGCGCTCCCGAGCTCCTGGTTTCAGTCTAATTCGAGTGTGCGCTCTGGAGCTCCGGTTTTCAGTCTGGTTGTGCTCGCTCCTGGGCTTACGGTCTCAGTCTGCTTTCTCGGCGGTGGGGGGGGGCGAGGTGTGCCGGTCCGGGGGTCGGCCCGCTCCCCAGTGCAGGTGGCTACTGCTTCCCGGTGCCTGAGCACAGCAGCTCCCTCCCCTTTCCGTTTATCTTCCGATATCTGTGCACAGATTCACGGCTCCCCACTTCGTACCTCAAGCCTCAGCACCGGAGATGTTCGTTTCTAGAGATCCAGATGTATCTTCCTACGTCTGGGGCTGATTTCGTGGGTGTTCAGGATGATCTGGTAGATATTCAGCTCGATTCAGGGGACCAGCTGAAGAAAGGTCCCCTACTCCTCTGCCACCCTTTTTTTCCCCCCTCTGATGTTCACTTTCTATGGATAACCAAGTTTGAAAACCTGATCATACCCTTAGAATGAATACTTTCTCTACTATTACCAAGGCAGTATTTCTTGCAACTATCTCAGAACCAATTCAGTCTTTACTGTTACCCATCTTTAGGTTATTCTAGGATTCAAGCACAAAGCAAGGCTTATACTTTGTCCTAAAGCTGTCAGTAGTAAGTGTTAAGCAATACAAAGTACCAGACAAACAATTTAGAGTAATAACTTGGATTTAAGATGCTGTTGGAAAAAGCTATGATGTAGTCAGGATGTATTCAGCCTGTTTGCTGAGTACCCTCCCCCACACAAAGTGTGGAAAGAAAATGAAGTCAGTTTTTTCTTCATGGGATCCATCTTGCAAACTGAAATATACAAGAAAGATAGAATTTGAATTTCATATTTTAGATTTCCTACTTGAAGAATTTCAAACCATCGGCAAAGCTATATATTACAGTGGCTTCATGGGGGGAAAATACAAATTATAGAAGTACCAGCTGTGGTTTAATATTTAGGATGAGCTTCTATCCAATGTTGACCTTGAGGGTAGAGCATATTTTACTGAGAATCCATCCAAACCCAGAAGTTCTACTTTACTCTAGCCCCAAACTTGAATAAAGAGTAATCAGGAAAATTCAGGAGAAATGGACAGATGTGACTTTGTGCTTATTTTAGTTCAGTTAGACGTTATCTGAAGTCTACCTGATCTTTAAAATGTAGGAAAAAAAAGTGCAGCCCACAATTTCATATCCTCAGCCATTCCATATCTTGTGAAATTTCAAAGTTCATCCCATGATTTCTAGGAGTCCTAAAAAGATTATATTGTCTTCTGTTTCTGAGCTTCTGTTTTCATCTTCACCATTTATATTTCATTCCATGTTGACCCCAACATATAGTCTCTTGATTTCCACAAGACACTATAATCAAAAAGAAAACCATACAGAAATCTCACACAAAGCATGTAAATAGTTTCACTCATGATGTGGGTCCTTGGAGAGGTTACACTTCACACTGTGCATCGTGAAAACTGGATTGTTACCATAACCTTTGTTGGCTTTTCTCTCTTCCTTTCTCACTGCAAACACCACACGTCTCCTGGGATTACCTCTTGAAGAGACTACTCCCAGATTCTGTCCATGGGTTCTGTTTTATTGGAGAAATCCAGTTTAAAACAACAATATGCTGTCTCATAAGTAGATATTATAGGTCAGGTGGTTGTGAGAACTCAGGTAATTTATGTGAAATACACGAACTGTGTCTGGCACTTAGTAATCCCTCAATGAAATATTTGGAATTCATAGAAGCCTAAAGTGATTCACTTCCTTCACTTTCCATTCTGTGAACTCCCATTCATGATTCAAATTTGGAGAAGAGAGTGTGATTGGATTAGAGTGTGTCACTTGTCCTGTTGTCAGGGTTGTGACCCGTGACCAATAGTCCTGTGAGGATGACATGGGGTAGGAACAGATTAAGTGTCACTAAGGAAGGGTCAGCTGGGAAGACAAATGACCTCCGCACTGGAGTTCTAAACCCTGTTCTCTGAAGGCTCAGAACAATTCTGGAATTTGCCAAAGTCACACAGTCAGCAATGTGGAGCAGACCTTGTATTCAACTCCTTTGATTCTAGGTCAGATATTCATTTTTCTACAGTTAGTGCCAAATCACAATAGTACTTTTTTTTCCCAGCAGCTGTACATATGACCCTGAAAATGCATTTAATGTACCTATCCCTGAATTGCCGACATTAGTGAAATTGTTTCTTATTTGTGCCGTTTTGCCTCGAATGAGTTGGAGAGAAAATAAGCTATTGATTTTTCCAAATCTTTTGCAAGTTACTGGTAAAAAATAGTACTAAGATTTCCAACTGTGCTTTAAAATGTTGACACTCAAGAAACATTACAGTGATACCATTAAAGAATTCCTTTGAGCATGGAGAATGGGTGTTAAAAGGTTGCTAAAATCTATGTCAAGGCAGATTGAGTGGACTAGAATCAAGAAGGAAAAAAGTTGAATTGGGACAAAGAAAAATAATACGACCTTATCATGAGATGTGTTTAAATTCCAGCTGGAGGAAGAAAAATCTGGCACGTAGTGACCATTGTCCACTTTAATATTTTTGTATGGGAAACTGTGGTCTACTTAAGACAGATAGTCCTAATGAGCAATGGGAATTAGACCTGTAGGCCCAGTTATAACCCTAAGGCATAGTATGACCATTATGTGCTGTAGAAAAAGACATTTGGGTCTCTATAAATCACACCAAATATCCCCATTCTTGATTGAACCACCAGCTAAGGGATTGTTTTTGAGTTCAAAGGATAGCATTGATAATATGTATAAGGACTTTAGCCTATTCAGGGAACAGGCACTATATATAAATCTAAAATAACACAGTCCTTGAAAAATAATCCAACTTTTAAGACATAAAAACTTTGTGGATTCCAAGAGCAGATGTCACCAGCTGAGGTGAAATTATAGATTTCTACAGCTTGGTTCAGCGTAGGAAAGTTTTTAAAATAAACTATGGGGCTATGACCCTATTTCACAACCTACCCACAATAATTCACCTTATAAATTTCCCAAACAACAACTACTAAACCCCTCAGACAAAGTGACCTTCTTTTGTAATCAGATACTATTATTTTTAGGACCTGTTTTACAGAACAATTTTGTGTTTTTGCAGTAAAGAAAATTATTTTGACCTTTGTGCACCTAAGTTTGTTTAAAAATAAAACCCAACAAAAAAACAAAACAAAAACTATTTCTAGCTATAAACCAGATTTTGGGGGAACTTCTGTTTTGTACTGACTTGGCAACAAATATTGTTTTGATCCATTTTGATCCATGTTGAATCTGGGCAGTCATAATTTTTGTGTATTCAGTTAGATTTCACATAATTAATGTATGCGTTTCTGATGCAAAGGATAGCATCTTCTGAGATGAAGAAAACTACAAAAGCAATATAGTAACACCTTAATTGACTCAATTATTGCAGTCATGGAGAGGTTTATGTTTGGATTTGCAGCTAAACAAAAGTCAATCAGGAACTCCATTTTTTCTCCCATTTTTAAAATTAAAAACTCAAAAATCTATTAAGTATACTGTGATGATACACTGGATCCTTTCCTTTAGCACAGTGCAGGATTGTTGGATAAAAGCAAATGGGTTTGAGTTTAATTTATGCTTACCTACTATTGTGCCTTAGAAGATTTTGAAAAATTTTAGTACACAGCTCACATTTACATAGTACTTTGTATGTTCCAGTTACTTTTCTTAGTTTTTTATGGGTGTCTATATGATTACATATATGTATAAATACACTTAGTCCTTATACCACCTGGGAAAGCCAGGTATTAATAACATCCCCATTTTACAGATAAGGAAATAAGTACTGAGAAGCTGATACCCCACTGTATAGAAGAACCAGGGTGGGAATCTCAGCACTTTGACCCCAGAGCCTATGCTCCTTACCACCACACTATATTGCCCTGTAGTCAAGTTGGTCCATTTTTCGGGATAATTGAGGTGCGGGATATTGGTGTGGGACAGAGTGGGCATAGATGAAATCCCCTTTTTTTCTGTAATTAGCTTCATGACCTTGGGAAAGTCACTTTGGGTCTGGGATCATATTTTTTGCCATTGAGTTAAAAGGAATAATCTAGACTTGAGGATCCATTATGGTCACCATTGGCCTCATTTGACTAGTAAGCTCTTGAAATGAATTGGCATTGCCCTAAGTGTAAGATACACATACACATTTCAGGCCTTAGTATGAGAAAAAGAACTTAAAATGTCTAGTGTTCTTTTCTTTTTTTTCTTCTTCTTCTTTTATATATATATGTGTGTGTGTGTGTATAGGTTGTGTATTAAAGTGATATTTTGGATATACGGAGTGAAATAAATACACTAAAATTAAGTTCACCTGTTTTTACTTTTTTTGGTGTAACTACTAGAAATACTAAAATTCCATATGTGATTTAGCTTTGTGGTCCACATGTATTTCTGTTGGATTGTGGTGGTTCTACCAAAAGTTCTTTGTCTACATGCCCATCGATTACTTCCAAGTGAAATTCCGTTATAGGCATAGGCAGGGAGATACAATTCCAGAAACATCTTTTATATCAAGATTTTCTCACTTGCTCAAGAAAATTTTAGATTGCAAGTGCAGGACATTGACATTATAAAAATAACCCAGGCCCACTCCAAGTCATTAAAGTTACTTGTAAATGTTGCTGTTTGTTATTAAGAAAAAAATTATTTGGTCATGCTTCAAACTGAGGTATCATTCTTTTGTCAAGATGTCACAGGTATCCTAGATATTTCAGTAATCCTTCCAGTTCTGAGATTCTGCAGTTCCATTCTTATAGAGACCTAGCCATGGACTGTCTATAAGATGAAAATGGAGAAATAAAGATGCAAAGATAGAGCATATAATATATTTATAAGTTGGAGAATGTCAGGAGTACTGTCATTTTTCTCCTTCTCAAAGAGCTAATGATCTCGGGAGGCTGCCGGCTGTGGATTCCCTGAAGGAAAGAAAATTCAAGGTGTTGGGATTAAATGGCCCAGCCTGACTAGAGCACAGACTTGGCATTCCAGTTCTGCTGCTGTTGTCTGATCATTTCACAAATAACTCTGCCTCCACCTGCACCAAGGTGTGGCAAGAACAGCTGTCCTCCCAATTTCCACTGTCAGTGCTTGTTAGAGGTGAGCTACCTCTTGGAGCTGTCCCAGCAAGCCCTGGGGGTAATTTGATAGTTTGCTTTTGCCCCTGCATCATGTAAGTTGGACGATAGGATCAGCTTTGGATTAAAAGTTATACTTTTTGATAATTTATTACTTTAAAGATGTTGTGGGTTGATTCATGGAATGTAGACGGTGTCAGCAGTCAGAAGTAGGACACTAGTAAAAAGAAAATTATTAAAATTTTCTTTAAGATTGTTAATTATTAAATCCATTTGGTATACTACAAATGCATCTCAGATAAAAGATTTATTGAATAAGTGGAAGTTGAAGTCAGAATAACAACCATTTGAAAAATTTCCTTTCCTTAGACTTTCTCTCTCATCTTTCAGATCATAATACAAAGCCATAGTAGTACTGTTGTATCATCCAAGCTTTCTGCACACAAGGGATTAATACTGTAATACAGTGGTTCTCAAAGTGTGGTCCCTGGACTAGCATCATTAGCGTCACCTGGGAACTTAGAAATGCACATTCTTGGGTCTCAACCCAGACTGACTGAAACAGACTCTGGAGGTGAAGCCCAGCAGGTGATGTTTTAATAAGCCCTCCAGGGGATATCACACAAGTTAACCTGTGCTGTGTAGACACAGCTGGTACCAGGCTTGATTCCCTTTACCACTGGTGCAGTCATCTGTGAGTACCTGTGAGCAGCTAACAGCCCACAGCTGCACACTCCAAACAATTGTCCTTGTTTGGACAAGGTGGTTGAACCACCTTCTCCAGACATGGAGACCCCTCAGAGGTATGCCACAGTCCCCAGTCTGAAGCCTGGCCAACATCTGCCTGATATGGGCATATAAAAGCCCAGCCTCTTTCCTTCAAGGCAGGACAACTCTATCATATGCTATGCTCCAGAGCTCTTCTGTGAGATCATGCCATAGATTTTACTACATCCTTGCTCATCTCCTTGCCATTCCTAGTCTTGCTCCCCCACTTCCTTACAAGAGTCCTCACTCCGTATAGCACATACACCTGAATACTTCTCTCAGGCTCTGCTTCTGGGGCATCTGTTCACCTTCAATCACAGGTCAGAAAACTGGCCTACAGTCCAGCCACCAGTTTGTGCAAATAAAGTTTTAGTGGAAAATATCTATACCTGTCCATTTACACATTGTGTCTTCTTTTGCACTACATTAGCAAACCTAAATAGTGTGGCAGAGACAGTGTATAGTCCACAAAACCTACAATATTCACTATCTAGTTCTTTAAGGGTCAGTTTTCTGATGTCTGCCTAAGACATGAGCCAAGGTCAGATGGACGAAAGCTAAAAGGGAACAAAAGACCTCTTAAGCATGTGTTATAAGCGGAGATGTGCTTGGCTATGTGAGGCTCCATTTCATTTGACTTATTGTATACAGCCTATAAGATGACCCCCAGAGGGCCCCATTTTCTATTTATGGTCTGTGTAATTCCCGCTTGTGTGAATCAAGATGCCCAGTGTAACCAGTTATATACTGCAGAAATGGCAGCGTGTGACTTCCAGGGATACATCATAAAAGATATTGCTTCTCCCTTGCTCCCTTGGATCATTCATTCCTAGGGAATCCAGCTACCATGTTGTGAAGACACTGCAGCCTATTGGAGAGAAACTGAGACCTCAACAACAGCCAGCACCTTTAGAAGTGAATCCTCTAGCCCCGATTGAGCTTCAAATGACTACAACCTAACCCAGCTAAATTGTTCTTGAATTCCTGATCCATAGTAACCATGTGAGATAATAAAACATTTTTGTTATGCTGCCAAGTTTTAGTGTTATTTGTGATGTAGCAATAAATAACTAATCCATGAAAAGTTTATCCCCTTCATTGGTGGTTCATGAGGGATCAGAATTTGAAATTATCACCTAAATTTGAAAGCTAATACATCCCAACAGTCTTTGGGGACAGAGAATTTCTACTCTTGTATGCTTACACAACTAAAAGTATTTTTGACTCAATAGCCAAGGAAAGTCATGTTAACTTGTGACTTCTCTGATATGTGCTACTGTTTCACTGCCAAACAGAGCTCAGTAATGTGGCAACCTACCACTCCAGGTCAGAGATAGCAATTTTGCTTAATGATTCTACCTTGTGTTGATTTTATTTAATCATGGTATGTTCTTTTTGTAGTTGAATCATCTGGAAATGGTTTTCCTATCACTGGAGTCTTGACAGACATTTATGACCGCTAAGATGTCCCATGAGTTGGTAATGCTATTGCAACTCCTTTGCCCCCAAGGCTACCTCTTCAAATCTGGCCTAAATAATAAATTTTACTGTTTTTCTGAGAAGATAACGGATGTATTCAAACCCAGTGTGTTTGGGCTTTCACCTAAATTATTGAGCACACCATTTATTTTCTACTTTTGCTGAGTTGCCACTGAAGTTACAACTAATTTTTTTTTTCCTAGTTATTGTGTGCTGTACTTTTCTTATCCTAGTTTGACTCTTGTTCTTCACTGGAACTTGAACTTTGCATCTTTTTTTTTTTTTTTTTTTAAATTTCCAAAACTAAAAGAGAATGGGGCACCTTGGCTCAGGTCATGATCCCAGGATTCTGGGTTTGAACCCCATGTCAGGCTCTCCGCTCAGCAGGGAGTCTGCTTCTGCCTGCCACTCTGCATGCTTGGGCGAGCACTCTCTCTCTCCTTCTCTCTCTCTGTCAAATAAATCTTAAAACAAAACAAAAAAAACAACAAAAAAGCACAACAAAAACAAAACCTATAAGAGAAAGGCACTGAAGTTCTTTGAAGCAGTATTTAACGCATAAAAATCATTAACCATTTTTGATTTCCCATTCTGTTTGGAAAGCTTACCAGTTTTTGCTTCCTAGGTGTCAGCTTTTATCCATGGTGTAGAGTCTTCTGGTCTAGGATGCAATTTCATGTATGATTATAGCCATGAAAAAAATCTCTGATCACATATGATCCCTGGATGAAAAAAAAAATTCTTATAGCAACACCATGAATTTCACTTTTGTTCTGAAATTTTATTGCACTAACAGTCTCTGTTTCCTGGGCAGAGGTTTTGTCTGGCAAAAGTTGGCAGGAAAATCTGTCTTTGCCATCGTCGTCTTGTATGCTCATCTCCAGTCCTCTCTTGCTGCCCTCCTTTCCTTTCTTCCTTTGTCAGGGTCCCTTCTTTCATATCACCCCCACACCTTCTGCCCAGGTGTCATCTGAACCCCTGCTCCATGCTTTTTAATCAAATTCCTCCTCCCTTAGCACTGTGGTTTGCAAACGCTTTTTATAGTAAGATCCTAACAAAGTCTTTATTTCCCCCCTCAGTAGACAGATAAAAGCAGTGTTGTCTTACATACTTATTTGCAATTTCCAATTCATTAGATGTACTTATTAATTGCAACCAGGAGATTAAGGATGTCGCCTGAACACTGATACAAAATCAGGGTTTGCTGGTGGCATTCCGAGTCTTATACCAACCTTATTGTGCAGTTCTCTCATTTTTTAAAATATTTTTTGCATATAGAGTTAAAAAAAGATCCTGACTCAAATAGGTTGTGGCAAATGGTAACAAGTTTAACAATTCCTCTTGAAATATCAAAATGCACTTCAAAAATATTCACAAATTTGAAAATGGCATAAAATAACATTTTGTTTCAAAATAGAATTATTTTCGGGGCGCCTGGGTGGCACAGCGGTTAAGCGTCTGCCTTCGGCTCAGGGCGTGATCCCAGCATTATGGGATCGAGCCCCACATCAGGCTCCTCCGCTATGAGCCTGCTTCTTCCTCTCCCACTCCCCCTGCTTGTGTTCCCTCTCTCGCTGGCTGTCTCTATCTCTGTTGAATAAATAAATAAAATCTTTAAAAAAAAAACCAAAATAGAATTATTTTGAAGACCTAATGATTTTATTTTAAATAGCAAACATTCATTTTAACATTCATTTTAGAGTAATGGAAAATGCTTTTCCGATAATAGCCTAAGATATTCAGCAATCTCACTTAAAAAATATTCAGTGCTCATCTCTTCAGCAGTGCACTCAAAACTTCAGAAAAGTGTTTTGTTTTTTCGTTTTTTTGTTTTTCCCTGACGTCCTAGGAAATGTTCCCTATGCCAGATACAGCTCATTCCACTTAGGAAAAAGAAAAATCCAGCAAAGCATGCAAGGTTGGGCAGCCATGTTAACTGGAGGTGCAGTTAGCTAGTGGAATCTCTTTATACTTCAGGAATCCTTGATCCCATCCAACTGATCCCTTTTAATGTGGAGTCAAGTGCAGTGGTCAACTTCAAAGGAATTGCCTTCATTTTGCTCTTAAGTGTCCTTCCACCTGGGGCAGCCAGTGTCCAGCTCCAGGTCAAAGAAGTATCAAAGTGGGGGACACTGGGATTCATTCTCTTCCTCCTTTCCACAACTTCCTTATTCCCACCCTTTCATCTGGTACGCTCCTCCTCTCATCCACATCCATGTCTTCTTGGCTATGTGAGGCTCCATTTCATTTGACTTATTGTATACAGTAGGTCATCCAGTAAACTTGCTACAAGAAACAGAGCACCCGTGTGCACATACAAGGCAATGCCTTCTTAGGCTCTATTCATAGTTCATGGATAAAGATATACAGGATACATTATTTTAACAGAAATCATCTTACGAACCCCTCACCTTAGGGCTACCTATAAATGCCTGCGGGTAATGATAAAATTTGGGTGTCATCATTTGTGTTGTTTCAGAGAACTCACAAAAATCTAATTGGAAGGCAACCTTGTTATAAAAATGACAGCATTGGTGCTGTCTATCATCCAACACTTTTGACAACTGTTGGCATCAAAAGTTAGCACTCCCCTCATGTGAATATATTTCAGCAGTGTTTTGATGAGAGCTTCTACTCCTGTCATACTTTGTGCCATTGCCTCTGTACCCTCAGTGCAGGTAGTCTGACATAGAGGTGCCAAAATATATGATGGCAAGTTGAAAGCAGACGTAAATGTTTAACAGTATATTCCCCACCTGGTTGTCACAAAAAACATGCTTCTCAGAAAGTAAAGCCAAGATAGCCAGAAGGTCAGTTCTCTTTATGTTCATTTGGATTAAAATGTCACAAATTCCTTGATAGACTGTGTTAGACAAAGGTCTAGATGTTCCCTGTTATCAGGCAAAAGTGCTGACAGCCCATTATTGCTGTTTGTCCGTGCTTTTCTCTTTAACTCCTTTGAATGATACTATAGCGTATTTTATTTAAAATTTTGTGCATTTATAGTGTATTAGTGTATTTTAATCTTTGTGTCTAAACCTTGCATGCATTTTTAAAATATAAAGCTGTGCAATTTTTATGCTGAAAGAGGCTGAAATCCCTATTTTTAGACTGTTAGCTTTAAATATGCCCTTGTAATGTGGGAAGGGCTATAGGAGAAAATATAAAAATTTCACTGCATCAAAGTGAGCACTTGGGTACTTTTATTGCCTTACAAAAATGACACCAAATACCTAATAAGCATCCTTGTGCACCGTTGTCTCCGGGAAACTTATGAGAATTTTCCTTACAAGACTTTCATTCTGTTACCATGTGATCCCCTTTGGCTGAAAAACCCATTGCTAATCACATTGGATGGTGTGTCATTTCCTCTTATGCCTGCTCAGTCTCTCCATTCTATCAGCGGATTTCTTTTTTCTTTACTCTGTGATCCATTTCTGGTTTTAAGAATTCTTCGTCACCTTCACCTGAAAAATTATAAAATCGATGAATATAGATAATAGACCTAAACACTTGAAATGTGTAAAGGCTGAAACTCTGACATCATCATGGCAAAATATATTCCATGTTCACTAACTGCATAACATCCTGTGCTAGGAGTAGAGACAGTGCTATGCCAAACACATGCTGGGTCTGTATAGCATATTTGGAAGGCAGTTTGATAACCATTGCTTTAGTGCAACTGAGCTCCCTTTAGTTTAAATCAATATTGACATATGAATGGCCAAAAATCCATTAATTGGCTTATTCAGAAAAGGATACTTGCTAACCCAAATAAAGGTAAAATTTTATTGTGGGAAGTATAAATCTTTCTAGGAAGAATTACCCAGTGAGCTGGCTAAAAATTCAGAATCCTGGGCCATCTGCCCATTAATTTGGATTTAGTAAATCCGGGGTTGCTCCCAATATTATATACTTTCAAAAGTACCACAGGAGGTTGTGATACAAGTTGTACATGAATCATACTCTGAAAAATACTGCTCTAGAGTTATCTGAAAGAAAGCCAGTGATGGCCATTTTCTCCAGAGAGCTGTTTGAACTACTTGAATGTCGTTACTTCCAGTGCCGTATGTTCACTTCAGACTTTGCTGGGAAATAGGAAGGTTGAGTTGCAGAACTCGTTCATTTGTTGCACCAAGATAGCTGGCAGTGGCCTTTAAAAAAGGCAGGTATTGTAAAATCCAGAGAAACTTGGTAAAATTAATTAACTTTATCACCACAGTTTTTTCCAGCTTTCAACTAACATTGTTTCCACAAGGAGAGATTCTTTCTGCACAGTTATAATTCTTTTAATCAGAGTAATGATAGTATAAATTTAATGTGTCATTCTGTTTTATTAAGCCCATCTTACCAGCCACCTATGGTGGTGTTGCTGCACAAGACGAATGAGAACACCTTGTGGAGACTTTCTCAGGCTTGGGGTGCAACACTGGTGACTAGACAGGAGCTTGCAGCCCGCCCCAGTGCCAGTTACTTTATCCATCTTTCTGTAGCTCGGCTAGGCAGTATCCGGGCAAGACTGCTGCTGAGATTCTCCCTCTCCCCACCAGCACTTGGATATCTTTCTCTCTCCGTTTGAGTTTCTCTAGGAGCAAGCCTCAGAGGGCTTGAGTATATATCATTTAATTGGCTAAGATACAGAAAATACTAGGGGCATGAAGGTGTGGATTGGATGGAAAAGAGAGTACAAGGTACTCTTGTACTTCTGTTATCAAGGAAGTTAGCACTGTGGGCGACTGGGATGCCATCTGAAACTCTAGGAGACTGTAAAGTACAAGCCCCAGGGTTAACCTGCGCAAGGGAGAAGGAGCTGGGGTAGATAACCTTCAACTTCCTGTAATACTTAGTGGTCCCTGGAAGCTTCTGAGAGCTAATTCAACTTCTCTTTTATGCCAGTGGAGCAGGCTCATTGGCCAGAAAAAGTCACCCAGGCCAGAAAATTATACTCACCCTAGAATCTCCCCTCAAAGCATCTCTAAAGGTAAACTCCAGTATGGTTGAAAGTGGCTTGTTGTGAGTAACAAAAGATGATCTGGATTGACAAGGGTTACAGATTACAAAGGTTAGAGGAATTCTGTGCAGGGGACTAGGAACAAAGATGAAATACATCTTTCTTATAATACTGAAATTGTTTACCTGTTAAATTGGTTAGGCAGATTAATTCCCCCAAATATCTGTTCCATCACCACCATGTTGTTTTGGGTTTTCCTCTTTCATCTAGGTCATTGCAGTAGCCATGGTACTTTACAGCATCTGTAGTTACCCCTTCTGAATTTTTCTCCATATTTCTTATGGTGTTATTTTTCTTGAAAACTATAAAAATTTGTCTCCATATTTCTTATGGTGTTATTTTTCTTGAAAACTATAAAAGTCTTCACACATAAAAAGTATATTTTTAAAAGTGGTCATCATTTACTTTAAAAATATATACTAATATATATTTTAAAAATATATATATGTGGGTGGCTCAGCTGATTGAGCGTCTGCCTTAGGCTTGGGTCATGATCCCAGGGTCCTGGGATCGAGGCCCGCGTTGGGCTCCCTGCTCCCTCTCCCTCTGCTGCTCTCTCAAATCAATAAATAAAATCTTTAAAAAAATATATACTAATAGATATGAGTCCCTCTGTGAACTCCAACTCCCTCTCACCCCTTTACTTGAAACTATTGTCCTGAATTTGGTGTTGAGCACTCCCATGCATTTCTTTATAATTTTCCTCTACATAACTGTATCACTAAACCATATATAGTTTTTTGTATGTTTGAAAACATACAGCATTTATATTGAGTATCTTCTGCAGGTAGATTTTTTTTCCCACATAATATCTTTTGAGATTCTTCTATGCTGACGAGTAGATTTCTCATTCTTATATTTTCAGTGCTGTGTAATATTTCATTGTATTAATGAAAGTATCCATTCTCTTCTTGTACACTTATTTCTCTTATTTTGCTATTGCAGTTGCAATGACAGTCCTTGTACATGTCCCTTTTCATCTGTGCATGAGAATTTCTCAGGGATGTTCATATAGTTGTGAAGTCTCTGGGTTGAAGGATAAGGTTATCTAACTTGACAGTATTGCCAAATTGCTCTCCTAAGTGGTTTCCCACACTTATGTTCTGTCAATAGAATATGGGATTTTCTGCTGTTTCACTTTTTTCCAGCACTAGGTGTTGTCAGATAGTAATATACAATTTTAATGTCTATTTCTGTTGTTTACTAGTAATTTGAAGAATCTTTTTATATTATCAGTTTGAGCTTCGAATTTCTTGTTCATATCCTTCATTTTTCACAGGTAATTTGTGTTTCTACTATTGTTTTGTAGACGTAAATATAGAGATAGATACGTCCACAGGTAAAATAATGGCCCCCAAAGGTACCTGTCCTAATACCCATAACCTGTGAATATGTTACCTTACATGGAAAAAGTGATTTTGCTGGTGTGATTAAGTTAAAAAACCTCGAGATGGGGAGATTATCCTGGATTATCTGGGTGGGATCAGTGTAATCATATAAGTCTTTAAAAGTGTAGGAGAGAGAAGCAGGGGTGAGTCAGAGAGATGAGATGGGAGGAGAGATTCAAAGCCTGAGAGGGACTGAACCCAACATTGTTGTCTTTGAAGTGGAGGAAGAAACGTGGGTGGCTTCTAGAAGCTGGGAACAGCTCTGACTTGACAGCTGGCAAGGAAATGATGACCTCATCGTATAAATACAAGAAACTCAATTTGTCAGTAACCTTAATGAGCAAAGAAACAGATCTCCTCTAGAGCCTCCAGAAAGGCATAGCCCTGCCAACACCTTGGTTTAGGCCTGGTGAGACCTGAATCCTGCTTCTGATGACAGAACTACAAGATAACTAATTGTATGTTGTTTAAGCCACCAAATTTGTGGTAATTTGTGATGGCAGCATTAGGAAACTAATGCATACATGCAGAGCGTTGTACTCCTTTGTTGTGTACCTTGCATACATTTTCTTCCAATCTGTGAGGGTCGTTGCACTTCTTAAATGTCTTTTAATGCACAAAAATTTTCAATAGAAGGTGAGGTTATACATTATACATTATAAAAGCAAATTCTTCCTAATATACTGAGGATAAAAAGACCTTTTCTGCCCTCAACCCTGAGATTTTTAATCCAACTGGGAAGTTTTTCATAATGGTATGTGTTAGACATGCAGTTTATTTCTATGGATAACAGCCTGCCCTGACAGCATCTATGGTGTGTCTAGTCCATTTTTTCCTAACTAGACTGCACCTCCATCATAGATCAAGTTGACTGGTCTGTGGTTCTGTTTCTAAGCGCTCTCTCTCTCTCTCTCTCTCTCTCTCTGTGTGTGTGTGTGTTATGTCCATCTCTTCCTAAATCAGTATTACAATATCTTAATTAGAATACTTTCATTTTAATAATTATTTTTTTGTAGGCTGGGACCCCTACCATGTTCTTCATTTATCCTGATTATTCTTGGTCCTTTACTCTTCTTTATGAATTTTAAAATTAGTTTGCAAGTTCCTTAAAAACACTGTTGGTATTTTGATTGGATTAGGTTCAATTTATAGATTAATTTTGGGAGAACTGACATTTTTACCTTATTGAGTTTTCCCATCCATGAACTTGGTTTATTTTTCAATTACAAAAGTCCTCTTTTATGTCTTTGAATATTATGTTTTAATTTTATCTATATTGCATAAGATTTATGAACATTTTATATACTATTCTTTTAAAAAGTATGCTCTCAATTATGAATTCCTATATCTGGAGATGAAATTTTTTATAAAGATTTTGTACCTAGTATTATTCTTGAACTCTTCCATTAACTCTATTAACTTGTGTTGAGTTTCTTGTGTGTTGACAGTTAAAATAATTATAACATCTGTAAACAAAATCCTCATTGTTCTTTTACAGTATTTATATTTTGAATTCCCTCTTCTCATTTTAGTAGGCTCCTTTTAGTACCTCCTGTACAATATTAAAAGAAACATTCACAGTGAGTGTCTTCATTTTGTTGCAGATTTTAAAGTTAATGCTCCCATTATTTTTACCTGTAAGAATATATTTGCTCAATCAGGTTTTAATAAGTTTCTTTCTATCCTTAGATTGAAAGTATTTATTTTTTTAATGAATAGATGGTTTTATCAAATGATTTTTTTTGCTTATGTTAAATTATTTTCTTTTAATCAGCTTATATCAAATTACATTAATAGATGTTTTTATTGAAAAAGATCTTTACATTCCTAGAATAAACCCAGCTTTTCCTAATGTTTTTATATGGGTGTATAAATGTCTATGCATGCAAAAGCAAGATTTACTTTGCTTATGTTTTGTTGGGAATTTTTGTGCCTATGGCCATAAGTGATACTGGTTTGAAGTTTATTTCTTTGTGCTATCATCTTTAAATTTGCCTATCAAGGTTATATCAGCCTTAAAAATAGGAAAAGAATGAGGGACTGAAAGAGAGAATAAAATAAGACAAGAATGGAAAATACTGATAATTATTGAATATGGATAATAAACATGGGATTTCATTATAGAATTCTCTCCACTTTTAGAGAAATAAAAACAAATGATTATTTTTTTAAATTTCTTTTAAATTCTTAATTCCAGTATAGTTAACAGTGTTATATTAGTTTCAGGTGTACAAATAGTGATTCATCAATTCTGTACATCACTCAGGGCTCATCACAATAAGTGTAGTCTTAATTCCCATCACCTGTTGCATCCGTTTCCCCCCCACCATAACTGTCAGTTTGTTTTCTATTGTTAAGAGTCTGTTTTTTGGTTTGTCTTTTCTTTGTTCATTTGTTTTCTTTCTTAAATTCCACATAGGAGTGAAATCATACCGTATTTGTCTTTGACTTATTTAATTTAGTATTATATTCTTGAGATCCATCCCTGTTGCAAATGGCAAGATTTCATTCTTTTTTTTATGACTAATGTTCCATTATGTATGTATGCACCACATCTTTATCCCTTCATTTATTGGTGGACACTTGGGCTGCTTCTGTAATTTGACTGTTGTAAATAATGTTGCAATCAACATAGGAGTGTATCTTTTCAAATTAGTGTTTTCATATTCTTTGGGTAAATACCCAGTAGTAGAATTACTGGATCATATGGTAATTCTATTTTTAATGTTTTGAGGAACCTCCATATTGTTGTTTACTGTAGCTACACCAGTTTACATTCCTACCAAAACTGAATAAGGGTTCCTTTTCCTCCACATCCTCGCCAACACTTGTTTAAAAACAAATGATCGTTAATTGAGAAATTTCTAGAATCATTTTATCTCTAAAGTTGCTGTAGAGTACATTTTCTAAAGAATACCTGAAGGATATTTATTTCATAAATACTTATTTTGAACTTTCATAAATTGTCCACTCTTCCATAGGAATAGACTCCCAATTCAATACAATACTTTAAAGTATTTGTTATTGGATCACAATAATTTATACAAAATTATACTGAGTTGTATAAATAAAATCTTAATTCCTATAACGTAATTAATTTTTAATATTCCTCCTAGGGGGTCGTCTTGCAAGTTGCCAACTCTCACTTCTCATTTGAACCCTCAGTTTTGCATGATTTAATCTCTTTTGTTGTCCACCCTTCTCAAATGGTGTATGAAGGAGAGTGTTTTGTGGAGTATTGGTGGAACCCTTGGAGACAGTTGTCCTCAAACCATCAGTGGTTTTTGCCATGGATGACTTACCTTTTCTGGCTACTGGACTAGTTCTTGCTGATGTGTGACAGGTCCTGCCTTGCCTTCTGAATTGTTTTTCAGTCCCCCACTGCTGACTGGGTCCAGTCTTTTGCCTCTGCTGTAAGGTACAGTCTGGCTTCTTTATTACATACTCAAGCCATTGCCACACATCTCTTCCCTCTTCTCTGAGGCACAGGGGAATTTCTGGACTTTCTAGGTGCCTCCTGAAGGCCACGAGGAAACAAGACCTTCAGACTTACCTCTGTGCAAATGCTATTTTTGCATGTTTGATAAGACACCATGGAGTGCATGGGACTTCTTTTAGAGAAGTGCCCTCCCCTTAAGGACACCTATAAATTGGGTCCATTCATACTTTTCCTGATGTTTTCAGATTCCCCTATAACTCTGCAGGAGTTGATATATTCGGTGGGTTCCTTTCCCTATTTATCATCTTGAGAACTTGTGTTCTCCCCTAAGAAGGGGAGCACACATAGATGCTTTTAACTTTTTTTTTTTAAGATTTTTATTGTGAGAGAGAGTGCGAGAAAAAGCACAGGAGCAGGGAGGAGAGGGAGAAGCAGGCTCCTCAGTGAGCAGGGAGTCCAACATAGGGCTTGATCCCAGGACCCTGGGATCATGACCTGAGCCAAAGGCAGATGATTGACTGAGCCACCCAGGTGCCCCATGACTTCTTAATCTTCCTTCTTTCTCATGCTAGAAATTCCCCCATTGCCCCAGAATTCTCTAGTTATCCGAGATGGGGAAGCTATATATCATATTTTTATAATGCATCTCTTTTACAGGTGTTTAAAACTTGTAGTCAAGAAGGTTAACAGATATTCTTCATCCTTTGTTGTTTTAGGGTGGTTTTTTGCAGTTTTTTGTTTTTTAATTTAAATTCAGTTAATATTATAGTGTACTATTAGTTTCAGAGGTAGAGTTCAGTGATTCATCTGTCTTATATAATACCTGCTGCTCATCACATCACGTGCCCTCCCTTAATGTCCATCATCCAGTTACCCTATCCACTCACCCCCCTTGCCTCCAGCAACCCTCAGTTTGTTTTCTGTGATTAAGTATGTTATGGTTTGTCTCCCTCTCTGATTTCGTCTTCTTTCATTTTTTCCTCCTTCCCCTATGACCCTCTGTTTTGTTTCTTAAATTGCACATATGAGTGAGATCATATGATAATCATCTTTCTCTCACTGACTGATTTTGCTTAGCATAATACCCTCCAGTTCCATCCATGTCATTGCAAATGGCAAGATTTCATTTTTTTTTTTTATGGAATACTTTCCGGTGTGTGTGTGTGTGTGTGTGTGTGTGTGTGTGTGTGTGTGTGTGTACACCCTCTTAGTATATACACACACACACACACACCACATTTTCTTTATCCATTCATCTGTCGATGGACATCTGGGCTCTTTCTATAGTTTTGCTATTGTGGACATTGCTGCTATAAACATTGGGGTGCAGGTTCCCCTTTGGATCACTACAGTTGTATCTTTGGGGTAAATTCCTAGTAGTGCAATTGCTGGGTCACACAGTAGCTCTATTCTCAACTTTTTGAGGAACCTCCATGCGGTTTTCCAGAGCGGCTGCACCAGCTTGCATTCCCACCAACAGTATAAGAGGGTTCCCCTTTCTACTTTAAAAAATATGGTAGGATTACACTTGTCAGAACCTTCACAATTTAGTTTATAGTTTAGCTTGCATTCATTTGACAAAATGTGAGCAGAGGCAACCTGTGTCACCTCTTGCAGAAGTTTTTTGTTTTTTTTTTTGTTTTTTGTTTTTTTTTTTAAGAGATTTTATTTATTTATTCGACAGAGATAGAGACAGCCAGCGAGAGAGGGAACACAAGCAGGGGGAGTGGGAGAGGAAGAAGCAGGCTCATAGCAGAGGAGCCTGATGTGGGGCTCGATCCCATAACGCTGGGATCACGCCCTGAGCCGAAGGCAGATGCTTAACTGCTATGCCACCCAGGCGCCCCATCTTGCAGAAGTTTTAAGGTAGAATGCACACCATGTCAAGTGTCCTTTTTCTGCCTTGGCAGTTAGAGTATGTTTCACGGAAAAGTATCCATCATGTTGGGTTCCTAAGTGACTTCACTGAAAAAGCCCCCTGCCCAACCACATAGGGCTGTACCATGAACAAAAAAATGTTTGTTTTATTAAGCCACTGAGATCTGGAGGTTGTTTGTTACAGCTCAGTAGCCTAGACCATTCTGACTGACACACAGACCTGTATTTATTAACCTGGAAATAGTCATCACATGCGTTCACATAACAAAAGCCAGTATGATCTGAATTATGTAAAGCTTACTGTAAAATTCCTGATTGGGACTAATAAGTCAAAGAGTGAACTCTTTTTTGAGAAGTTTTAAGAAGCCAGAAATTTGGGGAGTAATAATTATATTCATGACTGCCTTCTGTCTTTTGAATAGCCTTTCTGTGTTTGTGAAAATTTTCTTGTGAGGAGTTCTGTCTTTCCAAAGTAGAAATCAGAACTGAGTTCCCAGCTTCTCTTAGAGCTAGCATACAGGTGTTGACTTACATATACCAATTCGAGACATTGGTTTGGAAGTGGGGAACAGGAGAAAATTGTTTTGAGTAGGATTCTATTTTGCTTATAGGCAGCCTCTGGATTTGGAAGATGGCAATGGTTTCAGAGTCCAGATCTTATCATAGGATGGTGGGCAGTCAGGATTCTCTATATGTTACCTAGAGAGAGAGGTTACAAGAAGCTGATTTATGCAGTTGTGCGAATTGAATAAGCATGTTTGGAATCTGTAGGACAGGCAGTCTGGTAGGGAAGATCAGAAGCAGAATGGAACTCCATGGGCCTGGGCTGAAACTGTTGTCAACAAGCAGAATTTTTCACTTTTTTCGGGAAAGCCTTATCCCTGTTTTTTAGGTCTAACTGATTCAGTAAAGCGTACTCAAGTCATCCAGCAGAATTTCCCTTATTCAAAGTCAACTTTAATTACATCCCCCGTATCCTTTCATATTAACACCCGACTAGTGTTTAAATAACTGGGGACTGTAGCCTAAGCAAGTTGACATATTAGGAAAACCATCACAAGTGACATTAGTGCATATGACAGAAGTCCTTGCAGAAAAGCCGGGTTCTTTCCTTTCACTGTGTGATGTGACAATGGCATTGATTTTTTTTTTTTTTAACCTAGCCTATTCAGCATGGTTTGTGCTTTTCTTCTGGAAGGTCATCCTTGTCTGTTCCTTTAGCTAACCACTAATTCTGATACCTACTAATATCTCTTAGTAAATTCCTTTTCTGATTAGACAAGTGGATTTTATTTACTTCAACTAAAGCACTTGCCTAATACCAAAATTATGAGGAGAAAAATCACCTTTTTCTCATAAGACTATGGTACTTGGTCAAAATGACACTAGAGATATCAGAGTTCTGTTTGCAGGCTAGCTTTTTCTATAAGCCATATTAATTTGCTTTTGGTTAGTAATTTCTGGAAGTCATGCCCTCTCTATGGAATGATACTTCTCTGTTCTGCTCCTCTATTTTTCTCTGCGGGTGTCTTTGCAACAGAAATGGTTGGTGTAGTTATTGGAGATTGTAAAACCTTTTGGTCCATGGAGATGTCAGTATCTTCCTTTTTCTGCTTGGCATGCTAACAGCAGAGGCTGAACTACAGATCATGTGGAAAATGGAAAAGGAAGGAGGAGAAGAATATAATTGAAAATGGAAGATAGAGGTAGACTAAGGAACAAAGTTTTTTTTTTTTTCTTTTTTAAAAAGATATTATTTATTTGACAGAACGAGAGAGGAACACAAGCAGGAGGAGTGGGAGAAGCAGGCTTCCTGCCAAACAGGGAGCCCGATGCGGGACTCAATCCCAGGACTCTGGGATCATGACCTGAGCTGAAGGCAGATGCTTAATGACTGAGCCACCCAGGCACCTCAGGAACAAAGTTTCTATTTTAATTGAGAAAAGATTGAATGATGGATTATAATTTTTCCATACACACACACACACACACACACACACGCACACACTATTTTGGCTTGGTTCTTATTAAAGGTTGCTTTATCAATATTAAAAGACAGTCATAATTGAATGCTCTTGCCCTAAATAAGTTAATAGGTTAATACATCTGTGTATATTCATACATATATTGGTTAAAAGATACCTTTTTACAACAAAATGGTGAACAGCACGACTTAATGGAGACAAACATTAATTTTATTTTTTTATTTTGGTAAAACGTATATAACAGTTACTGTTTTAACCTTTTCTAAGTGTACAGTTTTGTCACATTAAGTACACTGATATTCTTGTGCAACAATAACCACTATCCATCTTCAGAACTTTTTTTTTAATACCATTGTGAAACTTTGTACCCATTAAATAACTCCCCGTTCCCCCTCTCTGTAGCCCCTGGAAGCCACCATTCTACTTTGTCTCTATGAATTTGTTTCTCATACTCATACCAATATTAATCCTTTTGTGTCTGTTCTATTGCACTCAGCATGATGTCTTCAAGGTCATCCATGTTGTAGCATGTATGGGAACTTTATTCTTTTTTTAAGGCTGAATAACCCATTGTATGTATAGACTATGTTGGTTTATCCATTCATCTGTCAATTGATATTTAGGTCATTTCTATCTTTTGGCTATTGTGAATGATTCTGTGAATGTATTTTTGTAAATATCTGTTTGGGTTTCTGCTTTCAATTCGTGTGTGTGTGTGTGTGTGTGTCTCTCTCTCTCTCTCTCTCTCCCCCCAGAAGTGGAATTGTTGAACCACATATATTGATTGTTTGGTTTATTGAATAGGAACTTCCATACTGCTTTCTACAGCAGCTGAGTTTTATACTGTTTTTTTTGTTTGTTTGTTTTGTTTTTGTTCTGTTTATTTAATTTATTTGACAGAGCACCAGCAGGGGGAGCAGCAGGCAGAGGGAGAGGGAGAAGCCCTGCGCTGGGCTCCATCCCAGGACCTTGGGATCATGACTTGCGCTGAAGGCAGACACTTAACTGACTGAGCCACTGAGGCGCCCCAGAGTTGTACGTTTTAGAATTCCCAGGTGTCCCATTTTTTTCAGATCTAACCAACACTGCTCTCTGTTTTCTAGACGATAGCTATCTTAATGGGTGTGAAGTTGTAGTTAGTATATTTTTGTATATTTTTGATGCTTTGGTATTTGGCATTTGAGCCTGGAGAGATTGCATCTCCTAGGGCTAGCTAGTTCTAGATAGAGTAATGACTCTTCTGTGAGTGCATTTTTGATATATAAACCAACCAATCCAGAGCCTACATCCCCAACATTCTCCTTTATTCTTTCTGCTCTAAGTAAGCCAATATTCTTTCTGCTGTAAATCACCTGAGGGGCAGGTACTGGACCATAGGGACTTGTGTCTGTAGTCTAGAGCCTACTGAAATCATTCAAATTATCCAATCCTAAACTTAGTATACCTATACTACCTTGTCCATTCCTCCCCAGGAAAATCCCGATAAAGACTCTGGGCCATGCTCTCTCCCTATCTCTTCTCTTCTTTCTGACTTCTGACTCACCTCAGTCCTTCTCCATGTCATTCTGAATGGCATGCCATACTCCCTGTTTCTAGAAAGCTTTGAGTATAAAGTTCTTCATGACCATCATTTCCATGTCTATATATCTTATCATAGGTGATTAAAACAGATCCTAGGTAGATTTTAAGAACAGAAGTGTTATTGTGGTTTGATGTGCATTTCCCTAATGACTAGTGTTGAGCATGCTTTTATATGCTTATATGTGATTTCTTTCTTTGGAGAAATGTCTATTTAAGTCCTTTGGTTGCTTTTGAATTGAGTTGTTGGGTTTTCTTTGCTATTGAATTACTTGTAAAGCTATTTACAAGTATTTTCTCCCGTTCTATCCTGTTGATAGTGTCCTTTGCACACAAAATTTTGATAGCAGAAGAAAAAATGGACATATTGTGGACTGACTTTGGTGTCACATCCAAGAAATGATTGCCAACACGATGCCATGAGCTTCCCCCTCTGTTTTATTCTAAGAGTTTTATAGTTTTGGCTCTTAATGTATCTATCTTTGATCCATTTTGAGCTAATTTTTGTCTGTGATGTTAGGTGAGGGTCCAACTTCATTCTTTTGCATGCTTCATTAAAGTTTTCAGCATATAGGTTTTTCTACCTGGTTAAGTTTATTCTTCAATTTTTGATGCTACTGTAATGAGAATGCCTTCTTAATTTCTCTTTCAGATAGTTTGTTGTTAATGTACAGAAACATAACTGATACTTGTATGTTGATTTTAGTATCCTGCAACTTTACTGAATTCACTTATTCTAATAGGTGTTTTTTTTTTTTTTTTTGGTAAAGTCTTCCCGTGTTTTCTATAGGTAAGATTACGTCATCTGTAAATAAACAGTTTTACTTATTTCTTTCTCATTTGGATACCTTTTATTTTTCTTTGATTACTTTGGCTAATACATTAAGTACCATGTTGAATAGAAGTGGCAAGAGTGGCCATCCTTGTCTTATTCCTGAAAAATCTTAGCTTTTACTGTTAGTATGCCTTTTTTTTTTTTTTTTAGCTGTGAGCTTATGATATGTCATTTTTATTATGTTGACCTGCATTCCTTCTATACCTAATTTGAGTCTTTCTCATGAAAAGATGTATTTTGTTAAATGCTTTTCCACCGTCTTTTGAGATCATATTTGGACCCTTCATTCATTAGTATGATCTATCCCATTTACTGATGTGTGGGCATTAAATCATCCTTGTATCCCAGGGATAAATCCCACTTGAACATGGTGTGTGATCCTTTTAATATGCTGTTGAATTCAGTGTGCTAGTGTTTTCTTAGGATTTTTGCATCTGTAGTCATCAGAGATACTAGCCTGTGATTTTCTTGAAGTGTTCTTGTCTGACTGTGGTATCAGAGCAATCCTGGCCTTGTAGCATAGGTTTGGAAATGTTCTTTCCTCTTCGGTATTTTAGAAGAGCTTGAAAAGGATTGGTATTAATTGTTCAAATATTTGATAGAGTTCACCTGTGAAGGCATTTGGGCCTAGGCTTTTGTTTCTTGGGAAGCTTTTTATTACTGATTCAATGTCCTTCCTTATTATTGATCAGATTTTCTGTTTCTTCATGATTCAGTCTTGGTTAAGTCCTAGGTTTCTAGAAATTTAGTTATTTGGCTTCTAATTGCTGCTGTGGTGGTTCAAGGATCTCAGGTAGAGTCATGTGAGGATCACCCATGGAGCTGGAGTCTGGGTCTCTGGTGCTTGCCACAGTGACTCCGGCCTGGGAATGGGGGGGGGGAGTGCAGGAGATGCAGAGGTGTGTGCCCAGGGATAACAGGGTGCAGTAGTAGTCTGGGCCTGCAGGATGGGGCACACTGGCAGCACAGCCCCTGGAATGGGAGGTTGCAGTTGTGACTCAGGCCCTAGAGTGCAGGGCACTTAGCAGTGGCAGCATGGCCTCAGTAATGAGGGTCAAAGTCATGACCTGGTAACTAGGGGACAGTGTGCATCAATAGTCGCAGCTCCTCAGGGTGCCTGGGTGGCTCAGTTGGTTAAGCGTCTGCCTTCAGCTCAGGTCATGATCTCATGGGTCCTGGGATAGAGCCCACATTGAACTCCCTACTCAGTGGGGGAGTCTGCTTCTCCCTCTGCCTCTCCCTCCCCCCCACACCCCTTCCCAGCTCATGCTCTCTGTGTCTGTCAAATAAATAAAATCTTTAAAAAAACAAAACAAAACCCCCCAAACAGTGGCAACTCCTGCCTCATAGATGGTGAAGCACTGTGGCGTCCCGATCTTGGAGAGAAGGGCATAACCCCAACTCAGTCCACTGGGGCAGATCTCAGTGGTGGAGTAGCTATAGCCCTGGGGAGGGAACCAAAGTGGTGTGGACTCCAGGAAGTTTTATCAACTGGGTTCAGCATTAGAGAATACTGTGGGGTTCCTTGGTAGAAGAAGCTATAGATGTCCGTGGTGGTGATGAAGATTGCTAAGGTTGTCTTGCTTTTCTGTCCTCCGTAAAGTGGAATCTCTCCAGGGGGATCCCTCTTGGGTTCAGGGTGCTCCAAACTAAGGGGGGGGGAATGTAGGTAAATTTCTTCCTATCTTTTCTGTGTGACCAATCTCAGGTTTTGTGATCCAGTTTGTCCTGCTTCATTGCAGTTCAGAGTTTTCCCAGACTTATTTTCAATCAGTTTATAGTTTATTCATTGCTTTTGTTTTTGTGGGGGAGATGAGCATGACTTCCTAGTCTGGCATCTTGCTGATATCGCTAAGCTTCATTCATTCATTTGTGTCTTTTTGTTTGTTTTTGTTTTTTTAAATATGTCATAGTTTATTTTTTTAAGATTTAAGAAAATTTTTTTATTATGTTAGTCATCATACAGTACATCATTAGTTTTTGATGTAGTGTTCCATGATTCATTGTTTGTGTATAACACCAAGTGCTCCATGTTTATTTGACAGAGAGACAGGGAACACAAGCAGGGGGAGTGGGAGAGGGAGAAGCAGGCTTCCTGCTAAGCAGGGAGCCTGATGAGGGGCTTATTCCCAGGACCCTGGGATCATGACCTGAGCCAAAGGCAGATGCTTAACGACTGAGCCACCCAGGTGCCCCCGTTCATTCGTTTTTTACTGCCTTATTCCCCTGGCTAGGACTCCACTGTAATGTTGAATACAAGTCATGAAAATGGATACTCCTTATGTTAATGATCTTAGCAGGAACACATTCTGTTTTCAACACTAAATATGTTAGCTGTGATGTTTTTGTAGATGTCCTTTGTCAAGTCCTTGTCTGTTCCTAGTTTGCTTAGAGATTTTATTAAGAAAGTTGGTTAGATTTTGTCAAATGTGTTTTGTCTACTATGAAATCATGGTTTTTTGAGTATTTTTTAATGTGAGCTACATTGATATTTGAATATTAAACTATTCATGCATTTTAGGTAAGGTATTGATCATGATGTATTATTCCTTTCATATATTGGATTCAATTTCTTAAAATTTTATTTATAATTTTGCATATTTGAGAGACATGGTCTATAGTTTTCCTTATCTCATTCTTATTTTTGTACAGGGTCATGCTAACCTCATAGAATAATTTTTTTAGTAGAATGAATTTTGAAGTACTCCTCTTTAGTTTTTGAAAGTTTCTGCAGAATTAGTATAATTTTTTCTCTGTATGTGTAAGAATTCAATGAAGAGCCATCTGGGACTGAAGTTTTCTAGTTGGAAAAGTTTTCAGCTTTAAAGTCCATTTCATTAATAGATGCAAGTTTATTTGGGTCATAGGTTTCCTCTTTATTGGGTTTTGGTAGTTTGTGTATTTTAAGGATTTTTTCCCCCTATTCTGTTATTTAACTTATTGGCCTAACATTTTCTATAATATTCCCTTTATATATTTTTATTATATATAGAAACTGTGATTTCATTTCTCTCATAATTGGTAAACTGCCTTCCCTCTTCCTTTCTTCAGAAGTGTGGCTAGGTTTATCACTTACTGGTGTTTTCAAGGAGCCAGCTTTTGTTTCATTGATTTGTCTCTATTTTTCTGTCTGTATTTCATTCATATATACTGTTATCTTTATTTTGGTCATTAATTTGATTCTCTTTTGCTCTTTTTTTTTGATTTCTTTATAAGCTGTGGTCATTCTTTTGAGAGCTTTCATTTTTTTTTCTAATATACAAATTTCTTTCTCTAAACTTACTCCTGATTACTGTTAGTAGCATTGCACAAATTTGGTATATTGGTTTTAACTTTTATTTAGTTTAAAATACCTCATAATTTCATTTTAAAAATCTCCTCTGAACTATAGGATTACTTTAAAGTTTGTTACTTATTTTCTAAATATTTGGGGGGTTCTCCAGAGTCTGTTACTCTATTACCTGTTGATGAGAGAAAATACTTTGTGTGATTTTGATTTTTTTTTAATGCATTTAGATTTGTTTTATGGCCCATAATATCTATTTTGGTAGGTTCCATGTGCCTTTTTACTTTATTTATTTGAGAGAGAGACACACACACACACACACACACACACACAAACACACACACGGAGTGAGCGCAAGCAGCAGGAGAGGCAGGCAGAGGGAGAAGCAGACTCCCTGCTGAGCAGGGAGCCTGATATGGGGCTTGATCCCAGGACCCTGAGATCATGACCTGAGCTGAAGGCAGACGCTTAACTGACTGAGCCACCCAAACCCAGTTCAATGTGCCCTTGAAAAGGATATGCATTCTGCTGTTGTTGGGTAAAGTGTATAATTAGGTTAAGGTTGTTGATTGTGTTGTTCAAATATTCTTTTTTTTTTTTTTTTAAAGATTTTATTTTTATTTAGTTGACAGAGATAGAGATAGCCAGCGAGAGAGGGAACACAAGCAGGGGGAGTGGGAGAGGAAGAAGCAGGCTCACAGCAGAGGAGCCTGATGTGGGGCTCGATCCCCACAACGCCGGGATCACGCCCTGAGCCGAAGGCAGACGCTTAACCGCTGTGCCACCCAGGCGCCCCTCAAATATTCTGTTTTCTTGTTGTATCTACTTGTTCTATCATTATTGATGGAGGGGTATTGAAATCTGAAACTATAATTGTAGATTTGTCAGCTACAGAGTTTCATTTTAACATTCTATTACAAACAACAATGTCTATCTGTGTAAATGATTGTGTAATAGTTTTCTATTGATGCCAAAACAAATGACCCCAAACTTAGCAGTTAAAACAACACCCTTTTATTATCTCAGTTTTTCTAGGTCATAAATCTGGGCATGGCATACTGGGTTCTCTGCTCATTGTATCATAAAGTGGAAGCCAAAGTGTCAGCTGGGCTCAGCTAAGCTCACCTGAGGTTCTATTCCAAGCTTGTTGGCAGAATTTAGTTCCTTGTAACTGTTGGACTGAGATCCCTTTTTTCCCCCCTAGCTATTCAGGTAGGAGTTGCTACTAGACTTACTGAAGGCCACCCTCAGATTCTGGCCATGTTGTCCTCTCACAGCATGGCCATTTCCCTTCTTCTAGAAAGGGCTCAGGACCACTTGTAAGGTCATTAGATCAGGCCCACATAAGATAATCTTCCTTTTGATTAACTCAACATTAGCTGGTTAGACACCTTACTTAGATCAGCAGAGGCCCTTCAATGACCATATGATGGAATCTAATTACAAGAGTGGTATCACATCATATTCACAGGTCCTACCCACAGCCAGAGAGTGGGAATTATATAAGGACATGTTTCATTGGGGGTCATTTTAGAATCCTGCCTGCCACAGATTGTCTGACCAGAAAAATAATCTGAAATGATACACATCAAGGCCCTAATATTTATTATATTAAAAGTGTGATGGGGTAGGTAGAGTAGGTGGGAATGGGAGCAAGATGTTAAAAAAAAAAAGGGGGCGGCAGAAAAATGGGAAAAAGCTGCAGTAAAAATTAAGTAAACGTGTAGACTATAAAAATTCCCACTTGTATGATCATCGTATGAAACTATAACCTTTTAAATCTGCACATGGACTTAAACTGGAAGTCGTATTAGAAAAATAAAAATACTGTCTTTGACTTCAGGATGGAGAGATGGTTGATGGTTTTTTTTTCCCCCTTGAATTTTTACTTCAGTAGAAGCTTTTCATTTTCAACAACAAAACATTTTAAAACCCAGCATCAGTCCTAAAATCTTGGTTCCTTTTAGAGATCTTAGAGACAGTAGCAGTTCATGGGAAAAATTTATTTTTTATTTCAAGTGCTTTCCTTATACAGAGAATGAAAATTTATCAAGGCAGGTAAGGGGCAGTTTCATGATGGCAAAGAGGTACAGGATCCTTGTGAGAAATCAGTTTCTGAACAATAACAACACAGCATGCCTTTGTTTTTTCCATAGGACTCACAATTTGAAATAATCTAATTCATCTCATTCACTAATACTTGAGTGAAGGTAGATGCTAAGGCACCTTAAGTTAAAGAGTCATTTGAAGATGCATTTGTTCTGTATGGCTGTCCTTGGGCACATGGAAGCCCTGATTTTTGAGCAAGGATTTCTCCCTTTTCTCCTCCACACACAATACATTAAGCTGTCATTCACAGCCACAGCAGGAATTCAAGACTGTCTTGGAAAAACTTGGATGACAGAAGCTCTCTCACAGTATGTAGCTCTCAAAAAAAATTGTCATATCACAACAGATCTTTCTTTTGATGTGTTCAGTATTTCCAGATCCATCTTACAAATTAAGACATTTGTACAACGAACTCTGGCATTGGTGTGAATGCAACTGTCCCTGGTCCTGCATAGTTTTTCATTTTTGGGGGATTCATCTTTGATAATACTCTCAAAATGCCCTGAATCCCTTCAAAAGCAGCTCACCAACAACTGGTAGTTGAGAATAATCTCTACATTTTCCAGCTCAGTCAGTGTACCTCCCTGTTGAGAGAGGCTTAGGTATGTAGCTGAACTCTGAAGAGTACGGCTATGGAAAATCAAATCCTGGAATTACGACTTTGTATAACCTATTATATAATATCTGTGAAACGCCGTACCATGTAACATAAATGGTAGCTTATGACTAATAATAAAATCAGCTATAAATTTTTTTTTGTGACCACAAATATTTGTTTGCCTCTAATTCTATTGTATGTAGAAGTCCACTGTGATTTTTGTTTTATGACAATGGTATACCAACATGGTATTTGACAAATTTTTTCTTAAATCAGTACATTAATCAGGCATAGATAATCTGAATTGTACAGAACCCATACAAAATGCAAATTTACTACCGTGTTGAATGGAACCAAATATATAGAAAAATCTAATGTGTTTCTTATTTGAAATTCTCACTAGAGTTTTTACATTTTCAGAAGTATTTTTTTCCTTTCATGTAACATGTATTTATTGAATTTCTAATTTGTTGCAAGCATTTGCTTAGTATTAGGGAATGAAAATGAACAATAGGATCTTTGCCTTCATAGAACACACAACCTTCTTGTAGGAGACATTTAGCAGCCATAGGGTATATAAGTTATGATCATAAAAAAGTTATGATTTTCTGCTAGCATTTGGTGAGTACCCATTGGTGCATTTCATTGGTCAGGCGGTCAACATTCACTGCTTGATATGTGCCAGGCACCATGCTGAAATTACATAAATACATAAGGAACTAAAAAAGCAGCAAGAAAGAGACCTCTTAAATGTAATTACAGTTCCACGTGGTAAATTCAAGCATTGTAATGTGTAAAATGTAGAGGGTTATTGAAGAAAATAGAGCATATTCTTGCCCGTCTTACGTTTGTATGTGCATGTATTCTATCTTCCTACCTACCCACACACCCATCTATTTATTGGTGGGAAAAGGAGACAAGATTGAATAAGGAGGATTCCAGAGAGGAGAGAACCTTGAACCATACCCATAAAACGGACCCATTTTATATATTGAAGGTTGGGGAAAAAATGAGTTTCTAGGAAACATTCTAGGAGAGAATGTTTAGGTCAGGAAGAGAGTATACATGCCAAGATTAATTATATGTGTTGCATATCCCAGGTATATAAGACCCATCTTGGCAGCAGATGCTGTGGGTGCTTTACTGTTCCTGCCTTGGTCCTTGCCATTCCCTGTCCAACTTCCACTGTCCAGCACCCCTCTCTCTTCGTTTTAGTGCTTTTTCTACTTAACAGAGCCTACTCCGTCCATGCATGTTGCTGGAAATAAACTTTTAGGATCAGCTTGCAACCAGTGGTAGATGGAGGTTGGTGGGATATATAGCCCAGTTCTTTTACTTCTGGGGTAGGATCAGTTTAAGTATGGATTCTAAACTGTTGTCCGGAGTTCCCTAGCAGGATAAGAATCTAATTGTCCACAGTGGTAACCTATTTGATAATGCACCCTGATGGCGGCCTTCCCTTCTCTGTGTCACTTCCCCATTATCTAGGGGATTTTAGGTCCCTTCCTAAATTACTTGCACTTGAGTCTTTGCCCCAGGTTTTGCCTCTGGGAAACCTGACCTAAGATACTACCCATTCCTCATAAGCCACAGTTTCTGACTTTAGGGTGCTGTGCTCCCTGGTACTTCATTCATCTAGTAGTACCCAGACCAAATTCACTGTTTAGAAACAACAAATAAACAGGGCCCCCATTACAAGATTAATATACTCACAAAAGTATAGATTTATATTTCTGAACAGTACTTTGAGGGTGGTTTTTCCAAATCTTTCATTTTTATGCCTTTATAAGAACTTGAATCCAGAGCTCTTAACTTCCAGGCTAAGGCTCTCACCAAATAGTGAAGCTATGTCAGAAAGGAAGGTTAGCAGAAAATAATCAGGTGCAAAATTGAGATTTCCGATATGGCTGTAGCCATTGTTGCATAACAGATCACCTTGAGACTTAGTGGCTTAAAGCAGTTATCATTTATTATTGCCAACAAATCTGAGTCACATGGGTGGTTCTGCTGACCTAGGTGACGTTCATCTGATCTTGGCAAGTCTGCTTATGTAGCTTTGGTCAGCTGGTGGGTATACTAAAGGCTAGCAGTTGGCAGGCTGGGACAATGAGAATGTCTGATCTGCATAGTTTCTCATCTTACAGTGGGTCAGGTTCACATGACAGACAAGGGCACAAGAGAGAAAGTGGAAATATGCAAGGATTTTTGAGCTCCAAGTTCAGAACTAGAAGAACATCACTTATACTGCTTTCTGTTGGTTAAATCGGGTCATAAAACCAACCTAAATTCAACAGGGAGAGAAATAACTCCACCCTTTGAATGGAGTTTTTGCAAAAACACGTTGCAAAAATATGTGGGTACATGAAGGGAAATAATTGCAGCCATTTTTTTTTCCAATTTAGACAACCTATTTCTGGCCAGTGTAGTCCTGAATACATTGTCTGCTTATCAGATGCCTGGACATTTTATTTTGTAAAGAGGGGGAGGGGTGTCACAATAACCACAACATAACTTTATTCAGTCACCCTGCAACCCATTTTTTTTTCTGTTATTCTACCCCTGGACATTGCCTGTGATAATTTTCTAACTTTCAGAAATTCTGGTATCTGGTCCATTGTTTTTTTTTTTTTTTTTCCTTTTTCCTATTTTAGTGTTCTCAAGTTGCGGATTAGTCCCCTAACTTAATTGAACTATGGAGCATTTATTAGAAATATTACAGCATAAAAAACTGTATTCTCCAATTTTTATAAAAGCTACTCATAGGGGAACCTGCACTTTGTGAAAAGGATTGGGAGAGAAAACAGAAGGGCTGTTTGTGTCAAGACAGTCAAGAAGTAGCATCCTTCTTCTTGCTCGGTGGGGAGTCTGCCTCTTCCTCACCCTCTGCCTTCTGCTCCCCTTGCTTGTGCTCTCTCTCTCTCTGACAAACAAATAAATAAAATCATTAAAAAAAAAAAAAAAAGAAGAAGAAGCAGCATCCTTGCCCCCCTGTGGAAGTTTCTGAAATTGCATTATTCCAGCGCACTAAGAATGTGGCTACTGTGCATGTCTTTGTGTAAGTTTCTGTTTTGGGTGCCAGTGAGGGTGAAATGAACTGTGCCCAGTAAAGAGAGACCTCTCCAGGTGCCAGAACTGAATGGAGCCAGTCTGTCCACCTAATTTTGTCATGATTCCAACCCTGCCATCAGCCTCATCTCTGTAGTGATGGGTAGATGCTGAGTCTCCTCCCAGGATCTGGATTTTAGAGGCAGAAGAATTCTTTGAGTTCATCTGACTCAATGCTCCGAGCTTTTAGTTAGGTAAACTTTTTTTAAAAACGACAGTGTGCGTGCAGAAAAATACAGCGATCATAATTTAGTAGCTCAGTGAGTGCACAAAATGAGCACAGCATGCAGCCTGCACCCAGATCAGGAAGTAGAAAATTACAAGCATGCCAGAAGCCCCCCCGCATGTTCTTTCCGTCACCATGCCTCCTCCTTTATCTTGACTTTGATCAGCATGGATGTGTTTAGCCTTTTTGTGAACTTCTTAGAAGTGGAATTATACCATTCTCTTTTGCATCTGTCTTGCCCACTCGTATCATCTGTGAGATTCATTCTTGTTATATATCCTTGTAGATTATTCATTTTCATCACTGTATAATACATGATTACAAAATTCAGTTCTATAGTTTATGGTTACTTGGGTTGTTTGCAGTTCTGTCACAAATTATCCTACTGTGAACGTTTTAGTGCATGTCTTTTGGTACACATAAGCTTGTATTTCTATTGTGGACCTGTCCATGTGTAGAATTTTTGGGTCATGTATATGGATGTGTTTGGCTTTAGTAAATTCTACCAGTTTTCCAAAGTGGTTGTACCAAATACAGTCACATTGGAGGTTGTGAACTTTGAAGGAACGATTCAGTCCATAATCTTATGGATGCCTGTATTTTTACCTTTTATTTTCAGTGATTTATAGGAAATTGCAAAGACATGTGCAGGGAGGTCCTGTGCACCCTTCATGAACCTCCCCTAACATTAAAGTTGTGCATGCATATACGTATATATATAATTTTTTTTAATTAGTAGACTGAAAGAGGCAAAGTGATGTGGTGAAGCCTCACAGCTAGTGAGTTTACAAGGTTATAAATGAAGTATAGTCTTTCTGATGACTCATAAAAAGCTATACAGAGTTCTGTTTAACATGGTCTTAAAGTTTACAAAATCCTTTTATGTTTTTAAAATTAGGTAGTCTATATGACCTCTCAGTGAAATACAAAGAGCATTTACCTATTTTCTAAGATTTGGGGGAGAGGTTAGCCCCGAGCCTGGTATAGGATCAGTGTTCAATTGATGGTAGTTATGTAATATTGATAGCAATAGCATCATTCCATGTGGTGGGCATTTTAATGTCCATTTCTTAGAAGGATGAGGATTTCTTAGTACAATGAGGGATATGGTTTTACGAGAGACCTAGTTGGTAAGCCACAGAGCCTGAACTTGCTGTTGAAACTCTGACCCTACACTTCAGTAACTGATAGTAATAACTTCCTCGATAATACACACTGTATTGCCTTTCTACCCTTCCCTGTCTTAGTGTCCACCTCCCTACCAATATCATTTGGCATCATATCCCCAATAAAGTACTTGCAGGAAAACTCTTGCTCAAGATCTGCCCCTGGGAGAATCCAAGCTAAAACACTCATCTACACTAATTTTCTTCCTTTCATCTATCTACTTAATTTCTGTTCTGGCCCAAAAATAACTTGAAAGAATGTTTCTATGTGACCCTTTCAAGACTTCTCCATTTTTGCTGAAATGTTAGCATATGCATGATCAGTTCTTTCTGCAGGATTAGTATTTTCTGTGGTCACCATCCTCATCTCATGGTTTTTATCTAGATTAATTGCTTGAAGGACCCTGGTTTGGGGAAAGGTTGAGTTTTTTATTTGACCTTTTTACCAGGAATATTTGTGTATTACAGGAAAGTCCTCTTTCATTTCTTGACCTCAGGTACTCCAAGAGACAGCCCTCTATGCTAAAATAAAGGTCATGCCTTCTCCAATTATAGCTAATCCTGAAGCATGAGAGTTTAACTAATGGTTAAATCCATATTAAATTTAATTACAAATAGATGAGTATATGGCATTCCAATCCATGCCCCAATGATTTATGGAATACAGATGTGCTGGAATATTGCTGTTTAAGTTCAAAACAGGAGAAGAGGCTCAGCAATCACAAGGACAACTTTAGGACAAAAGCCATTGCTAAGCATTAGTCAGGCAGTTAAGATTAACGTGGGATAGCAGAACTCTCCATTAGTTATTCATCAGCAAGCACAGAAAAAAATAAGAGCTAGATGATAGCTCTTTGGTGTATTTTGAAAAATGAGAAAATAGAAAAGTGCAGAGGCTGAGCAAGAACCCAGGGCCATGCAACCAGCAAAGTTGCTGAGCTGTCAAACAATAAGTTCTCTCAGTCCTAATCCATTGTACAAACAGGCATTGCAAGGAATGAGAAGATGCAAGACACTAATTCAGTCATTTCAAACTTCTGCGTGCATCAGGATCACCTACGGGGCTTGTTAAAACACAGATTGCTGTGCTCCATCACCCAGAATTTCTCAAGCAGTAGGGTTGAGATGTGGGCCCTGAGAATTTGCATCTCTAACTAGTTCCCAGGTTATGCTGATGTTGCTAGTCCAGGGAATGATTTTGAGAATGATTGCACTAATGGAGTAAACTTATTCTAAAATGGATCTCTGGTGGTACTTCTGCAAGGATCTTGGCCCATCTCATGGACAGACTGAAGGAAATGCTGTTGCTGGAAGCACAAGTTTTAACCTTCAGGTCCAGGCAGAGGATGTTAGATAGAGGTGGAATGCCAAGGAGTTAGGTCTCAAAATGAGGCTGCCAGAAGGAATTTGGATTTGTAAGATCAGAAGGAAGCACAGGCAGAAGGTTAGAAGGTTAGAAATGCTGAGCCCAGAAAGGCTGAAGTTCCGAATCACCACTCTTTCTCTTCCATCCAGTTTGCTTTCTACTTGGCTTTTGACAATCTGGGAAGAAAGAAGTTTGTCATCCAAAGTAAATGCTGGACCATGAGGAATAAAGGCACAACATTAAAATAACCTCACTTTTTTTTTTCCTTCAACACATGTACCTGGAGTTCCCTCATAATGGGTATTTTGATGAGTGCTTGGATATAACCCCGCTCCATAAGTGTCCTGCTTGGCCATGCTCTTCTTCCTCATTTTTAGTAATCCCTTGCGCTCTCCTGTTTTCTGTTCCAGACTTTGTTGATTTAACATATTTGTGAAAAGAAGCTCTTTTCCATCTCTTTTGTTTAAATATAACACTTCCATTCACTAATACTAGGTAGCAAATTGAATTTAATGCAAATATCTTGGCCTTCAGAATTTTACATAATTGATTTTTAAATCCCAGCTCTGCAATTCACTGGCTTTTGAAATTTGATCAAGTTATTAAAACTTCTTGGGCTTGTTTTTATTTATTTTTTTTTGCATCTGTTTTACTCAGCTTGGACTGCCACAATATTACGGATGGGGTGGGTTAAGTGACACATTTATTTTCTCACAGTTCTGGAGGCCTTGAGGTTTAAGAACAAGATACTGTGAATTCAGTTTCTGGTCAGACTCTTCCTGCCTTGCTTGCAGATTCTGCCTCCTCACTGTATCCTTACATGGCCTTTCCTCTACGTATAGGTCTTTGCTAAAAGTGAGACCTTTTTTTCCTCTATTTTACTGTCTTTTCTCATCTTGCAAAATGAAATTTTATTAATCATTCACCAAACTGAACACTTATAATATGCTGGTTCCATTTCTCAGTGCTGGAAATATAGTTAACTAGCCACATAGGGTTGCCCTTTGGTTGGGAAGACTAATTACGAAAAGTAAAGTAAATATATCTATTTCTATGCTTGTGATAAGTAATGTGCAGAAAGATCCAGCAGGAGGTGATTTATGTATGGTGATCATGGAAGATATCTCTGATGAGGTAACACGTATCTGGTGTAAAAGGCTGAACAGTCACTGATCCGGGAAGTGGTGTCTTTCCTTCTGGCAATGCTGACAGTCTTCCATAGGGATTCCCACTTACGACAGAGGGAAAAGAATGTAAGTTCTTAGATTCTGTTACATCATAGGCAAAGAAGTTTGGTGATTAAGAATGAATGAAGTTGAGTCCAGGATTCAATAAAATTCTTTTGCATCATCATTTTTACCATTGCTACTGTAAGCTAGTAACTTTCCTAAGACAGCTGTCAAAGTCCTGGTAATGTTTATGGTTTATGTGTGATTTCACTTTTGGAAAACTATGATATTTGAATAATGATTACCTATGAGGTTGGAGAAATGCCTTTCACTTTAGGGATTAGAAAACTTAATGAATGGACCCTGGGTGTGTGCATGTATTTATGTCAATTTAAAGTGTTTGGAATTAACTTGGAAAAGATAAAAATGACATTAGTAGAAAATATGGTCAGGTGCATATGGTGATTTCTATAATAGCATTGTGCCAGTGTTAATTTTTCAGGTTTTGTAAATGAACTATGGTTGCGTAAGAGTTAAACATTAGGAGAAGCTGGGTACAGGGTGTACAAGAACTCTAACATTGAGCTCTTCTGTAAATTTAAATTACCTCCGTTCTTATAAAGTATTAAGAAAGAGAATGGTAGTGTCTTAGTTTTTAATAGCCTTCTGTAGGGCAAATATTTATTCTTTGAAGACACATTTGTTTTTTTTTCTGGGAATAGCTAAAATACATCCAGAAACAAGCTGTGGCAGAGAAGTGCTATGTGCTCACTAAAACCAATTTCCTCTTTCCGCTGGGCTTTACCTTAGACTACATTTCCTAGCCTCACTTGCGGTTAGTTGGTCATGTGACTGCGGGTGGTGAGAGGAATATGATCAGTCACTATGTACGGTCTTCAGGCCTCAACCGTGAAAACCTCCTACAATCCTGTGTTCTCTCCTCCCCATCTGACAGTCTAGGTGAAAAAGTGAGTAAGATGAAAGGAACCTGCGCCCTGAATGAGCATACAAGCCTGCTCTCCAATCAGACATTCAGTTTGGGCTTTGAGGGAATAGGGAATTTTGAGGGGATTGAATCACTGAAATTGGTTATGTATCTAACTAATGCCAAAAAAAAGTCTGGGCACCATGCTGTGGACTTTAATTGGACGGTATTTGTTTGGTTAAACATAATTAGGCTCTGAAAAAAAATCTCAAAGGAGGTAAATATTCCCAATATAAAATTCTGTGATAGATATTTTGAAACGAGATACATTTGTTGGATGTGTCCATTCTAGTATTTGTATTTTAATGGTTTATATCGACATGTAATTTAAAGACTGTAAGCATCGTGAAAGTAGGGATAATGACAAACTTGCTCTTGGTTGTATTCCGAGAACTTGACACAGTGCCCTGCATTCAGTAAAATTTAACTGAACCAAGAAAATATGGAAATAACTTAATGACTGATTGCTTGGTTCATACAAGTGAGGAGAGGGTTTTTCATGTATATTTTGAAGTGAATATAGCAGTAAGGCTTTAGTAGTTAAAATATATTATTTTATATCTCCACTGTCTGAATCAATGAGTGATCCTACATAGTGCTTTTTGTCCCGTACTGTGTTTTGTCTTGTAGTGTAAAATTTTTTGCCTGGCATATAGTAGGTGCTACATAAGTACTTGCTGAATGAATTAATGGATTTTACAAACATTAGTCAACTTTTAGGTTAGGTTTGGGGGATACGTGGAAATGAGGACTACATTTTTTTTTAAGGTTTTAATTCCAGTTAACAGTGTTAGTATCAGGTGTACAATAAAGTGATTTAACTATTCCACACATCACCCAGTACTCATCATGACATCCTTAATCCCCATCACCTATTTTAACCCATCCCCAGACCCACCTCCCCTTTGGTAACCATCAGTTTTTCCGCTTAAGAGTGTTTCCTGCTTTGTCTATTTTTTTTTCCTTTTGTTTCTTAAATTCCAAACATGGGTAGAATCATACGATATTTGTCATTCTGACTTATTTCACTGAGCATTATGCTCTCTGGCTCCATCCATGTCATTGCAGATAGCAAGATTTCATTCATTTTTATGGCTGCATAATATTCCTTTGTGTCTATATACCGCTTATTTATCCATTTATCAATTGAAGGACACTTGGGCTGCTTCCATGTCTTGGCTATTGTAAATAATGCTGCTGTAAACATAAGGGTGCACGTATCCCTTTGAATTAGTGTTTTGTATTCTTTGGGTAAATACCCAGTAGTGTAACTGCTGGATCATAGGGAAGTTGTATTTTTAACTTTTTGAGGAACCTTCATACTGTTTTCCAGAGTGGCTGCACCAGTTTGCATTTCAGCCAGTGGTAGTATTCCTTTTTCTCCACATCCTCGCCAACACTTGTTGTTTCTTGTGTTGTTGATTTTAGCCATTCTGACAGGTGTGAGGTGATCTCATTGTGGTTTTGTTTTACTTTTCCCCAATGGTAAGTGATGATGAACATCTTTTCATGTGTCTGTTGGCCATCTGGATGTCATCGTTGGAGAGATGTCTGTTCTTGTCTTCTGCCTCTTTTTAATCAGGTTATTTGGTTTTTTTTGGTTGTTGAGTTGTAAAAGTTCTTTATTTTGGATGTTAACCCTTTATTGGAAATATCATTTGCAATTATCTTCTCCCATTCTGTAGGTTGTCTTTTAGTTTTGTTGATTGTTTGCTGTGCAGAAGCTTTTTATTTTGATGTCCCAAAACTTAATTTTTCTTTTTTTTTCCCCCTTGCCTCAAGAGACCTATCTAAAAAATAATTGCTATAGCTGATGTCAGAGAGGTTACTACCTGTGTTCTCTTCTAGGATTTTTATGGTTTCAGGTCTCACATTTAGGTCTTTAATCCATTTTGAGTTTTTTTGTGTGTGTCGTGTAAGAAAGTGGTCCAGTTTCTTTCCTTTGCATGCTGCTGTCCAGTTTCTCCAACAACGTTTGTTGAAGAGACCGTCCTTTTCTCATTGGATATTCTGTCCTGCTTTGTTGAAGATTAATTGACCATATGTTGTGGGTTTTTTTCTGGGTTTTCTATTCTGTTCGTTCATCTGTGTGTTTGTGCTAGTACCACATTGTTTTGATTACTACAGCTTTGTAATAGAACTCGAAGTCTGGAATTGTGATGCTCCAGCTTTGCTTTTTCTTTTTCAAGATTGCTTTGGCTATTCAGGGTCTTTTGTGATTCCATACAAATTTTAGAATTGTTTGTTACAGCTGTGTGAAAAATGCTATTGGTATTTTGATAGGGATTACATTAAATGTGTTGATTGCTTTGGGTAGTATAGATATTTAAGCAGCATTTGTTCTTCCAATCCATGAGCATAGAATGTCTTTACATTTCTTTGTGTTGTTTTCAATTTCTTTCATCACTGTTTTATAGTTTTCAGACTACAGCTCTTTCACCTCTTTGGTTAGGTTTATTCCTAAGTATCTTATTATTTTTGGTGCAGTTGTAAATGGGATGGTTTTCCTGATTTCTTTTTATGCCACTTCATTATTGGTGTATAGAAATGCAGATTTCTATGCCTTGATTTTTGTATCCTGCAACTTTCCTAAGTTCCTTTATCAGTTCTAGCAGTTTTTGGTGGAGTCTTTTGGGTTTTCCTTATATGGTAATACATCATCGGCAAATAGTGAAAGATTTTACTTCTTTTTTACAAATTTGGATGTCTTTTATTTCCTTTTATTGTCTGATTGTTGAGGCTAGGACTTCTAGTCTATGTTGAATGATGTAGTGAGAGTGGACATCTTTGTCTTATTCCTGATCTTAGGGGAAAAGCTCTCAGTTTTTCCCCATGGAGGATGATGTTAGCTATGAGTTTTCCATATATGTCCTTTATTCTTCTAAACCTCCTTTGTTGAGGGTTTTTATCATGAATGTTGAGTAGGTTCCTTCTAAATCTACTTTGTTGAAGGTTGAACCTTATCAAATGCTTTTTCTTGATCTACTGAAATGATCATATGGTTCTTATCTTCTCTTATTGATGTAATGTATTATGTTGATTGATTTAGAAATACTGAACCACCCTTGCAACCCAGGGATAAATCCCACTTGATCATGGCGAATAATTTTTTTAATGTTGGATTTTATTTGCTGGTATTTTACTGAGGATTTTTGCATCTACGTTCATTGAGGGTGTTGACCTATAGTTCTCTTTTTTAGTGGTGTCTTTATCTGGTTTTGGTATCAGGATAATGCTGGCCTCATAGGATGAATTTGGGAGTTTTCCTTCCTTTTTTTTCTTTTTTTCTTTTTCTTTTTTTCTTTTTTTTTTTTTGGAATGGTTTAAGAAGAATAGATATTTTTTTTTTTTAAAGATTTTATTTTTATTTATGTGACAGAGATAGAGACAGCCAGCGAGAGAGGGAACACAAGCAGGGGGAATGGGAGAGGAAGAAGCAGGCTCATAGTGGAGGAGCCTGATGTGGGGCTCGATCCCATAATGCCGGGATCACGCCCTGAGCCGAAGGCAGACGCTCAACCGCCGTGCCACCCAGGCGCCCCTAAGAAGAATAGGTATTAACTCTTCTTTAAATGTTTGGTAGAATTGGCATTTGAAGCCATCTGGTCCTGGACTTTTGTTTGTTGAGAGTTTGATTACTGACTTGATTTCTTTGCTGGTTATTGGTATATTCAAATTTTCTATTTCTTCCTGTTTTGGTTTTGGTAGTTTATATATTTCTAGGAATTTATCCATTTCTTCTAACAAATTGGACAATTTGTTGGCATATCGTTTTTTAATAATCTCTTATAATTATTTGTATTTCTGTGGTGTTGATTATTCTCTCTTTCTTTCTCTCTCTCTCTCTTTTTTTTTTTTTTTTGTAAGTCTGGCTAGAGGTCTATAAATTCTTTTTTTAAAAGAACCAGTTCATGGTTTCATTGATCTGTTGTTTTTGTGTGTTTTTATGTATCTTTTTTTCCCCCAAGATTTTATCTATTTGAGAGAGAGTGTGCACAAACATGAGTGGGGAGAGGCAGAGGGAGAGGAAGTTGCAGACTCCCCACTGAGCGGGGGCTGGATGCGGGGCTCGATCCCAGGGTCCTGAGATCACAACCTGAGCAGAAGGCAGACACTCAACCGACAGAGCCACCTAGGTGCCCCTGTATCATTTATTTCTGCTCTAATATCTATTATTTTTTTTCCTTCTGCTGGTTTTGGGTTTTGTTCTTTTTCTAGCTCCTTTAAGTGTGGGGTTAGGTGGTTTGGATTTTTCTTGCTTCTTGAGGAAGGCCTGTCTTTCTGTAAACTTCCCTCTTTGAACTGCTTTTGCTGCATCACAAAGGTTTTGAACAGTTGTGTTTTCATTTTCATTTGTTTCCATGTATTTTTTTACTTCTTTGATTTCCTGGTTGACCCATTCATTGCTGAGTAGTGTGCTGTTTAACCTCCATGTATTTGTGATCTTTCCAGATTTTTCCTTGTGGTTGACTTCTTTTTTCCTAGTGCTGTGGCCACAAGAGATGCATGGTATGACTTTGATCTTCTTGAATTTGTTGGGGCTGGTTTTGTGGGCTAAAAGGTGATCTATTTTGGTGAATGCTCCATGTGCACTTGAAAAGAATGTGTATTCTGTTTTAGGATGAGATGTTATGAATATACCTGCCAAAGCCATCTGTTGCAGTGTGTCTTTCAAAGCCATTATTTCCTTGTTGATTTTATGTTTAGATGATCTGTCCATTGATGTAAATGGGGTGTTAAAGTCCCCTACTATTACCGTATTATCACTTAGTTCTTTTGTTATTAACTGCTTTATGTATTTGTGTGCTCCTGTGTTTAGGGTGCATGAATATTTGCAGTATTGTGTCTTGTTGGATTGTCCCCTTTATTATTGTAGTGTTCTTCTTTGTCTCTTATTAACAATCTTTGTTTTAAAGTCTGTTTTGTCCAATATATGTATTGCTACTCTGACTTTCTTTTAACATCCATTTGCATTATAGATGTTTCTCCATCCCCTCACTTACAATCTGCAGGTGTCTTTAGGTCTAAAATGAGTGTCTTATAAGATACAAGTGGGTCTTTTTTTTTTTTTAATCCAGTCTGTCACCCCATGTCTTCTTTTTTTTTTTTTTTTTTTTTTTTTTTAAAGATTTTATTTATTTATTCGACAGAGATAGAGACAGCCAGCGAGAGAGGGAACACAAGCAGGGGGAGTGGGAGAGGAAGAAGCAGGCTCACAGCAGAGGAGCCTGATGTGGGGCTCGATCCCATAACGCCGGGATCACGCCCTGAGCCGAAGGCAGGCGCTTAACCACTGTGCCACCCAGGCGCCCCAACCCCATGTCTTCTGACTGGAATGTTTAGTCCATTTACATTCAGAGTAACTATTGATACGTATTTATTGTCATTTTATTAACTGTGTTATGGTTTGGAAGATTTTCTCTGGTCCTTTCTCTTTTGTTTTGCTGATCTTTCTTTTGTGATATTATTTGGATTTCCTTTTTTTATTTGCATATTAGTGGTTTTTGATACATGGTTACCAACAGGTTTGTATATAACCTCTTCTGCATATAACTCAAGACTACTCTTATGTTACTTTAGATCATGATGATAACTGAAGTTAGTTACGTACCTTAGAGACCTGTGTGTATCATATGGATGTATATTATATATACAGGTACATTATAGATCCTACATATAAAATTTAATTAGTGGTTGACATAGGGTAGCATTGGAGAAAAGTTTAACTCTTGTTTCGACTAAAGAAAATTTCCAGCATTTCATAGATTAGTAATTAAAGGACTAAGAATGAAAAAAAAAAGCATGCAGGTTTAAGAATGACTTAAAGTTTTCCTCTACCATAAATCCAGTTATTGCAAGAAGATTGAAATGTGCTCTCATTTTTTAGTGCTATGTAGTTTATTCTGAAAGAAATTAAAAAGCTGTGAGGTATCCTCTTGTGAGATCTTGACATTCTAGTTTTTGCTGTGTGTGGGTTTTCTCAGAAGCTGCTAAAATTAATTTCTGAAGTCTACCTTCAGATTGAAACTGCTGAGAGGAAAAAGAAAGGAAATAGACAATAGAAATGTATATTATAACTAACGAATAAAGAACATATCTTTATTAATAAAGCTTTCTAATTAACAGTTCCACTGAATAAAATAATATGGAATGGAAGAAATGGAAGCACATAAAATAATTTCATTTTTTTTTTTTTTAATTTTATTTTATTATATTGTGTTAATCACCATACAGTACATCCCCAGATTCCGATGTAAAGTTTGATGCTTCATTAGTTGCGTATAACACCCAGTGCACCATGCAATACGTGCCCTCCCTACTACCCATCACCAGGCTATCCCCTTCCCCCACCCCCTCCCCTCTGAAGTCCTCAGTTTGCCTCTCACAGTCCATAGTCTCTCATGTTTCATTCCCCCCTCTGATTACCCCCCTTTTCTTTATCCCTTTCTTCCCCTACCGATCCTCCTAGTTCTTATGTTCCATAGATGAGAGAAATCATATGATAATTGTCTTTCTCTGCTTGACTTATTTCACTTAGCATTATCTCCTCCAGTGCCGTCCATGTTGCAGCAAATGTTGAGAATTCGTTCTTTCTGATAGCTGAGTAATATTCCATTGTATATATGGACCACAGCTTCTTAATCCAGTCATCTGTTGAAGGGCATCTCGGCTCCTTCCATGATTTGGCTATTGTGGACAATGCAGCTATGAACATTGGGGTGCATATGGCCCTTCTCTTTACTACGTCTGTATCTTTGGGGTAAACACCCAGTAGTGCAATGGCTGGGTCATAGGGTAGTTCAATTTTTAACTTTTTAAGGGACCTCCACACTGTTTTCCAGAGTGGCTGTACCAACTTGCATTCCCACCAACAATGTAGGAGGGATCCCCTTTCTCCACATCCTCTCCAACAATTGTTGTTTCTTGCCTTGTCTATCTTTGCCATTCTAACTGGCGTAAGGTGGTATCTCAGTGTGGTTTTGATTTGAATTTCCCTGATGGCTAATGATTTTGAACATTTTTTCATGTGTCTGTTAGCCATTTGTATGTCTTCATTGGAAAAGTGTCTGTTCATATCTTCTGCCCATTTTATGATTTGTTTATTTGTTTCTCGTGTATTGAGTTTGAGAAGTTCTTTGTAGATCTTGGATACCAGTCCTTTATCTGTGGTGTCCTTTGCAAATATATTCTCCCATTCCGTGGGCTGTCTCTTAGTTTTTTTGACTGTTTCCTTGGCTGTGCAGAAGCTCTTTATCCTGATAAAGTCCCATAAGTTCATTTTATCTTTTATTTCTCTTGCCTTTGGAGATGTGTCGTGAAAAAGGTTGCTCTGGCCGATGTCATAGAAGTTGTTGCCTATGTTCTCCTCTAGAATTTTGATGGATTCCTGTCTCACATTGAGGTCTTTCATCCATTTGGAGTTTATTTTTGTGTATGGTGTGAGAGAGTGGTCAAGTTTCATTCTTTTGCATGTAGCTGTCCAATTTTCCCAGCACCATTTATTGAAGAGACTGTCTTTTTTCCACCGGATGTTTTTTCCTGCTTTATCAAAGATTAGTTGCCCAAAGAGCCGAGGGTCCATTTCTGGGTTCTCTATTCTGTTCCATTGGTCGATGTGTCTGTTTTTGTGCCAGTACCATGCTGTCTTTGTGATCACAGCTTTGTAGTACAGCTCGAAATCCGGCATTGTGATGCCCCCAGCTTTGTTTTTCCTTTTCAACAGTTCCTTGGAGATTCGGGGCCTTTTCTGGTTCCATACAAATTTAAGGACTATTTGTTCCAGTTCTTTGAAAAATGTCCTCGGTATTTTGATCGGGATAGCATTGAAAGTGTAGATTGCTCTGGGTAGTATGGACATTTTAACTATGTTAATTCTTCCAATCCATGAGCATGGAATATTTTTCCATCTTTTTATGTCTTCCTCAATATCTTTCAAAAGTGATCTATAGTTTCTAGCATATAGGTCCTTTACGTCTCTGGTTAAGTTAATTCCAAGGTAACGCATGGTTTTTGGTGTTATTGTAAATGGGATGGATTCCCTAATTTCTCTTTCTTCAGTCTCGTTATTCGTGTATAGAAATGCAACTGATTTCTGGGCATTGATTTTGTATCCTGCCACCTTACTGAATTGTTCTATAACTTCTAATAGTTTGGGAGTGGATTCCTTTGGGTTTTCCATATAGAGTATCATGTCATCTGCAAAGAGAGACAGTTTGACTTCTTCTTTGCCGATTTGGATACCTTTGATCCCTTTTTGTCTTCTGATTGCTGTTGCAAGGACTTCTAGTACTATGTTGAATAATAGTGGCGAGAGTGGGCATCCTTGTCGTGTTCCTGATCTTAAGGGAAAGGCTTCCAGCTTTTCCCCATTGAGAATAATGCTTGCAGTAGGCTTTTCATAGATGGCTTTTATGAGATTGAGAAATGTACCCTCTATTCCTACACTCTGAAGGGTTTTAATCAGGAAAGGATGCTGTATTTTGTCAAATGCTTTTTCTGCATCAATTGAGAGGATCATATGGTTCTTGAGTCTTTTCTTGTTGATATGATGTATCACATTGATTGATTTGCGAGTGTTGAACCATGCTTGCATCCCAGGTATGAATCCCACTTGGTCATGATGGATAATCCTTTTAATGTACTGTTGGATTCTATTAGCAAGGATCTTGTTGAGGATTTTGGCATCCATATTCATTAGAGAAATCGGTCTGTAATTCTCCTTTTTGAGGGGGTCTTTGCCTGGTTTGGGGATCAAGGTAATATTAGCCTCATAGAATGAGTTTGGTAGCTTTCCTTCTGTTTCTATTTTTTGAAATAGCTTTAGGAGAATAGGTATTATTTCTTCTTTGAATGTTTGGTAGAATTCCCCAGGAAAACCGTCTGGGCCTGGAGTTTTATTATTTGGAAGGTTGTTTATCACTGACTCAATTTCTTCATAGTTAATTGGCCTATTTAAGAAATCTATTTCTTCCTGTTTCAGTCTTGGTAGTTTATAGGTTTCCAGGAAGGCCTCCATCTCTTCCAGATTGTTTAGTTTTTTGGCATATAGCTGTTGATAAAAGTTTCTAATAATCCTTGCAATTTCAATGGTGCTGGTCGTGACCTCTCCCTTTTCAGTCATAATTTTAATAATCTCAGTCCTTTCTCTTTGTTTTTGGACAAGTTTTGCCAGTGGTCTATCAATTTTATGGATTCTCTCAAAGAACCAGCTTCTAGTCCTGTTGATCTGCTCTACTGTGGTTCTGGTCTCTAATTCATTGATTTCTGCTCTAATCTTGGTCAACTCCTTCCTTGTCAGTGGGTTAGGCCTGTCCCTCTGTTGCTGTTCCAGTTTCTTGAGGTGAGAATATAGAAACTGCATTTTAGATTTTTCTATTCTTTTGAGTGAGGCTTGGATGGCTATGTATTTCCCCCTTAGGACTGCCTTTGCAGTATCCCATAGGTTTTGGACCGTTGTGTATTCATTCTCGTTGGTCTCCATAAATTGTTTAATTTGTTTTTTGATTTCCTGGTTTATCGAGTCATTCTTGAGCAGGATGGTTCTTAGCCTCCAAGTGTTTGAGTTTCTTCCAGGTTTTTCCTTGTGGTTGAGTTCCAATTTCAGAGCGTTGTGGTCTGAGAATATGCAGGGGATAATTTCAATCTTTTGGTATTGGCTGAGACCTGTTTTGTGTCCCAGAGCATGATCTATTCTTGAGAATGTTCCATGGGCATTTGAATAGAATGAGTATTCTTTGGTTCTGGGGTGTAGTGTTCTATATATATCTATGAGGTCCAACTCGTCGAGTATGGCATTCAAAGCCTTTGATTCTTTGCTTAGTTTTTGCCAGGGTGTTCTGTCTATTTCTGATAGTGGGGTGTTGAGGTCCCCTACTATTACTGTGTTCTTATCTATATGTCTCTTTATTTTGGTTAAGAGTTGGCTTGTGTATCTTGCTGCTCCCCTGTTGGGGGCATATATATTAATAATTGTCATATCCACTTGTTGAATACTTCCTTTAAGAATAATATAGTGCCCTTCTGTATCTCTCTCTATGGCCTCTAGTTTAAAATCCAGTCTATCTGATATGAGAATTGCTACTCCAGCTTTCTTTTGAGGTCCATTTGCGTGGAAGATGGTACTCCATCCCCTTACTCTAAGTCTGAATGCATCTTTGGGTTCAAAATGAGTCTCTTGTAGACAGCAAATGGATGGGTCATGTCTTTTTATCCAATCTGCAACCCTGTGGCGTTTTATGGGAGAGTTTAAGCCATTTAGATTGATAGAGATTATTGACAGATATGATTTTAATGATGCCATTTCTCTTTAAAGTCTTTGTATCGGTTGTGACTTGCTGCTCTGTATCACTCTTGGGGCCTTTTTACCTTTATAGAGCCCCCCTTAATATCTCCTGTAGGGCTGGTTTCGTGGTTACGAAATTGGTTAATGATTGGCGATTTTGGAACGTCTTTATTTCTCCATCAATTCTGAATGACAGCTTTGCTGGATAAAGGATCCTTGGCTGCATGTTTTTCTCTGAAAGAGCTTTAAAAATGCCCCCCCAAGCCTTTCTCTCATTCCAGGTCTCTGTAGACAGGTCTGACGTAATCCTGATACCTTTGCCTTGGTACGTGAGAAATTTCTTTGCCCTGGCCGCTTTCAATACTGTATCCTTGGATCTAATATTTGCGAATTGCACTATGACATGCCGTGGCGTAGGTTTGTCCTGGTTGAGCTTGGATGGGGTCCTCTCTGCCTCTTGGACACGAATGCTTGTTTCCCTTGCTAGATTAGGGAAGTTTTCAGCTACAATTTGTTCAAATATCTCTTCTAGACCTCTGTTTTTCTCCACCCCTTCAGGGATGCCGATGATTCTGACATTGGATCGTTTCATAGAGTCAGTAATCTCCCGTAATCTACATTCGTGGGCGTGGATTTTTTTAAGACCAGCTTCTATTTTCGTTTTTTCTTCTACTAACCCATCCTCCAATTCGCTAACGCGTTCCTCTGCCTCGGTGACCCTGGCCGTCAGAGCCTCTAGTTTTGACTGTATTTGGCCCATAGAATTTTTAATTTCTGTCAGATTCGCTCTCATTTCTGCCCTTAGGGATTCTATATTCTCAGCAACGCTTTCTCTGATGCTTTTTTCAAGTTTACTCATCATCTTGACCATTGTTGCTCTGAATTCCATTTCTGATAATTGGGATACATCCATATGTATTAATTCTGTGGCCGAGGCCAATTCTGTGGCAGAGGCCACAGACTCATTATCTTTTCTTTGCTGGGGGGGACTTCTCCTTCTCGTCATTCTGATGAAGAGAGATTGCAGGGTTGTCCAGAGCCCAAGTGTTGACTGGGACCCAGGCCGTGCGCCCTTGTTTTATAGAGATCTTAGGGATGTGGGCTTCTTCCTTAAAGAGTTTATTTATTTATTTGAGAGAGAGAGAGACAGTCAGCAAGAAAGGGAACCCAAGCAGAGGAGTGGGAGAGGAAGAAGCAGGTTCCCGGTGGAGAAGCCCGATGAGGGACTCCTTTCCGGAACGTTGTAAACACACCCTAATCCGAAGACAGGTGCTTGGTGACTGCGCCACTCAGGCGCTCCGGGTTGTGGGCTTCTTGATTTTTCAGCCTGCCTTCTGGGGGAGGGGCCTGCCTGCCGGTACTCAGAAAACCCTGTTTGGGTAGAGTCTCTGTGTCCCTTGCGAGGGGGGATGGGGATGGGCACCCTGTGAGCCGGTATTTCCGGGCTTTTGTTCTCTGGCGGCTTTCCCTGGCGGTTTGCTATGCCTCTTCTGAGAGAGCAGCAGCGGCTGAAATTCAGCCTCTGTCTCAGAACAGAGGGATCGCGGATCGTTCTCCACTGATGTTCTGGCCACTTTAACTCTGTTTCTGTTGGTGCTGCTCAACCCTGCAGCATCCCGGGCTGTGCGCCCCACACCCGGCGTCCCAGCCCTCACTTCCAGGGCCGGCACGTCTCTGTCCTTTGTGTTTCCAACCCCGCCCGCCGCCAGCCGCCCCGCGCGGGCTCCCGGAGCTCCCCGTCTCAGTCTGGTGTCTCACGGGTGCTGACCGCGAGTCCGCCTGCTCCCCCGTGCAGGTGGCCCTCCAGCCGCCAGCCGCCCCGCGGACGCTCCCGGAGCTCCCGGTCTCAGCCTCGATCCAGTGAGCACACCGGAGCTCCGGAGCTCCGTGAGATGCTTGGTGGTGCACGCTCCCGGCTCACGGACTCAGTCTGCCGTTTCCAGAGTGCGGGTCCGCGGTCCGCCCGCTCCCCGGTGCAGGTGGCCCGCCAGCCGCCCTGCGCGCGCGCTCCTGGAGCTCGCGTTCTAAGTCTGTTGTCTCGCGGGTGCCGTCCGCGAGTCCGCCTGCTCCCCCGTGCAGGTGGCCCGCCAACCGCCAGCCGTCCCGCGTGCGCTCCCGGAGCTCCCTTCTCAGCCTGCTGTCTCAAGCGTGCGGGTCCGCGGTCTGTCCGCTCCCCCTTGCAGGTGGCTACCGCTTCCCGGCGCCCTGACACGGCGGCTCCCTCCCCCTTCTGTTTAGCTTCCGATATCTGTGCGCGGTTTCACGGCTCCCCGCTTCGTACCTCGATACTCAGCGCTGGAGATGTTCATTTGTAGAGATCCAGATGTATCTTCCTGCGTCTCAGGCTGATTCCGTGGATATTCCTGCTGGTCTGGTACCTATCCAGCTCAACTCAGGGGACCGGCTGAAAAAGGTGTCCCCTACTCCTCCGCCATCTTAACCTCCATAAAATAATTTCATTCTGAAGCTGACATAAAATATAGTAAAATAAATAGGTTAGTGACAGGATAATTACAGATTTATTAATTTGTGCTTTGAATCCATTGCTATGTAATAAGCAAACAGAATGAAGGCCAATAGCATTTTGCACTGTGTATTCCCACCCAACACACCCCCTTTTGGAGTAAGTAGACCTCTTTTGCCCCCTCTTTCTTTGCCTCAGCTGAAACCTTTGTTTTTGAGCAAAAAACAAACCCCTTGGAGAAAATGTTTTGCTCTGTGTTTTAAAAGCTAAGATCTAATGAGGTTATGCAAGATACCCCCAAGAAGGCAGCCAGATATTTCAGTTTGAGGAGACAAAAACTCAGCAGCACGATAGAGATGATAGCTGTGTGGTGCCTCTAGGAGGTTGGATGGAGTGTATGGAATTCCACAGCTCATGCAGATTCTTGTCCCGAGGTGTCCGGAAAATTGCAGAGCTGTCAGGTTTTAGGGACTAAGTTAGCTGGAAGATGAAGAATTTACTGGTTACTCGTGTGTGCTGGAGATCAGCATATACTCCCCAAGCGTTTTGTTCTGCCTAAGATTCCTAGATCCCTAGTACCATTCAAGGCATTGCCAAGTGAGGGTAGAGGAAATGAGGCAGGGTGAAGAGAGAGTTATGGGATAGCTCCTAATAAGATTTAATTTCCCTCTAGATTTGAAGTTAGATTTAATGTGATTGAAAGAATATAAAGAAATGTAACATTTCTTTGACTTTGAATTGCAGTGGTAGCAAATTCATACCTCCTACACGTTTTCAAGATTATCTATACTGTATGGCATATTAGACAGTAATGCATCTTACTTGAACTAAAGACTGTTTTTGATCTCAGAGGCAGTTCTTAAAACAGAAAATGCATGCTTGAACAGAAATTTTCTTTCAATAATAAATTGATATCAAAGCTGTTTCCAGTTATTGGTGCCATTTACAAATTAAACAGCTTTTTGGGTGATTATAATTCAGCTGAACAGAAGAAAAAGGGGTAGAAATGTATTTTCTGTATTGCCATATAAAGTACATACTACCTAGGCATTTAAGTATAATGCCATATTTCAAGTAACCCATAGCCTTGAATGTATCTAAAATCATAGATGGAATTATATATATATATATATATATATTCAGTGATGATGAAACAGCATCTCGGAATTGAGATACTTGTCTTAGTTCTAGTGAACTCCAAAACTTCTGCTTGCCATTCATTAATTTCCCAATCACAGGTGTTATATTATAGCTCCCCATGATTGACCCCTTCCTGGAATCCTACTCTTTATGCATTTATAGCTTTTCCCACTGCAGTGGGTAGAGTTTACTTCCCTAGCCCGTTGATGTTGAGCTTGACTGTGTGAAGTACTTCAGCCAGTGGAATGTTCATAGATCTTCTGCATGAAGAAGTTTAGTGTGCCCTGTGGCTGAGCTTGACTCCTTGCGCTCTTGTCTTTTATCATGAGAAGAGTCTCTCTAATAGCCACTGGTCCCTGAAGGATGGGAGCCATGTAGATCAGATCTGAACCAAACTGCCTGGATCCAAGCATGGTTGAGCCCAGCCTAGTTCAGTCAAACCCCAGATTACCTGAAAACATGTGAACAAGGAATAAATGTGTGTTGTAACCACTGAATTTGGGATAGTTTGTTATACAACATTATATTATACAGAGCAGACATACGTGTTTTTCCATTCTCTTCACTTCGGAAGATCTCCAGGCTGCTTGTGGTGCCTTGAATTTTTAGGTTAGTTAGCTTTTTTTTTGTTTTTTTAAAGATTTTATTTATTTATTCGACAGAGATAGAGACAGCCAGCGAGAGGGGGAACACAAGCAGGGGGAGAGGGAGAGGAAAAGCAGGCTCATAGCAGAGGAGCCTGACGTGGGGATCGATCCCATAATGCTGGGATCACGCCCTGAGCCGAAGGCAGACGCTTAACCGCTGTGCCACCCAGGAGCCCCTAGGTTAGTTAGCTTTTAAAATTTATTCCTTATTTAGAACTAAAGGAAACTTATACACTGTGGCTCCAATTTAGCATGGAATAAGCTTTCATTTGTAACTGTGCTTCAGTATTTAAATTCACTTTATTTCAAGAAAGATTTTATGGCACTGTGGGATGGAGAAAGACTTGAGCATTAGACACTATTCCAAAGGTTATACAGGTAGACAATTATAAAAAATGCAGAAAGGTAACATGCTTCTGGAGAGATACAAATAATATGTTGTGATTGTTACTTAAACTGGCTTTTACAAAAACACAAAAGTTAAAAGATGGAAGAGTGGTGATCTTTTCACTGGGAAAAGCGTTAATCCTGTTTTTATTCTCAACACATGTTTTAAAAGCACTTAAAGAAAAAACCAAACTTGATGAACCAGCTGTTAGTGATACAGTGGTGAAGAACACAATCATAACATCAGGTTACTGACCATGGTGGGAGGAAGAAACAGACTGGGAAGTGGAATAGATGCCAGATCCTCTGGATGGTACAGGGCCAGTTTAAGAACAGGAGCTGAGTAGTGCACAACATTGCGTCCACAGGCCTTTCCAGCTTTGGAGAGAATCAGGAAACCATTGCAGTTGTGTGATCTGACCCAGAACCGGTCCTAGACAGTTGTCTAACCCAGAAGTCAGGCTGGATATAAGCTGATCTAAGAGGATTCTTCATGTGGCTTTTTCCTCTGGAAAAAGGCATGGGAAGTGCATTCATCCCGGCAGATCCCCAGGACATTTTGGATTGTTGATTGATTAGACTTATGCTGGAGTGCTGGGAGAGAAGGGAGTTAAAATGGGCAAAGAGGTTTTAATTTTGATTTTTGGTGAATAACATTGGACAAAATAGCTAAACTTTACAGTCCTTTCCCCCAACTCCTTAATCTATTTTTACAGTGATATTGTAGAACAGCCCTAAAACTTAGTAGCTTAAAATAATAACCATTAACTGCTTTTCAAGAGTGTGAAGATCAGATGTAAGGCACTGATGAGGGCCAGACTGACTGATCGTGGCTGGGTTTCCTCACACCTTTGATGATAGCTGCAGGTCAACAAGGCTGATTTGCTGGCTTACTCTGAACTATGCATAAATCTGAAGCCTTCACCAGGGTAATGGCTCACTCAGCTTTGCTCCACGAAGTCTCTCTCATCTACCAGGTAAGTTCAGACTTATTCATATGGCAACTTGGCAGGGATCTAGGAGAGTGACTAGAAGCTCATAGGGCTTCTTGAGGCCAAGGATCAGAACTGGTTTCCATCACATTTGCTATATGTTTTGGCCACTTCAAGTCTGACCATCGAGATTTAGGAGTTGGAGGAATAGATACGGCCTCTTGATGGGAGGAATACAAAGTCACATTGTATAGAGGTGCTGTGGGCTGAATTGTGTCCCCACTCAAATTCAGATGTTGAAGGGCCCTGATCTCAGACTTACAACCTCCAGAACTGTGAGAAAATTTTCTGTTGTTCAAGCCACCCAGACTAAGGTGTTTTGTTGTGACAGCCCGAGCTGACTTATACAAGGGGCAGAGCTGACTAATACAGGAACGGGTGGAGAACTAGGGCCCCTTTTGCAATCATCTACTGAAGTGACCATTTTTAGTTTCCCATTTCATAGCTGACACTGTATTAGGAACTTTGCCAACTTGATCTCATTAATGATCATAGCGGTTCTACTAGATGAGGAAAATGAATCTTGGGGATGCTAAACTTGTGTACAATCACACAGATATTAGGTGGTAGAATTAGGATGGTAGTTCTGATTCTCTGAAGAATAAACTCTTTCTGCTTCCTCCACACTGCTTCTCTGAATCACTAGCTCGCAATTTTCCCCCAGATAGTTTACCAGTTGAAACAGAATCAATTCTACCACAGCAGGAATCTGAAAAGTGAGTTGAGAAGGCTGTGTGTTCTGAAATTGGCATGGTTGGCCTGGCCCATGCTGGCAATGCTTGACAGAAATGAAGGGTCATCTGAAATTGACTGAGGGAAATTAGCCTTTTGCAAGTGAGTAATTACCATTTGAGGGGCCAGAATTCCAAATCTTCTTATCCATGGAGGCCTAATGAATTCTGGTTCCCAGGGGTCAGTATTTATAAGAGAATGGGAGGTGAGAATGTTACTTCTAGGCAGGAACAGTCCTTGCCCTCTAGTGGGATGTCTATATCCTATCATAATGCTATCTGGTTGATGACAAGAATGGCAAAAATAGAATGTACCCCAGGGAAAGGGGTTGCAGGCATGAGGCTAGAGGTTAGTTCCCCCAAGTAACTGGGATTCTGGAATGGCAGAGAGAATTATAAGTTGATGCAAGCATTTTATATTCTCTTCTTCACTCTGCTGCCAACACCTTGAGCAGTGTCTGGTGCTTGCAGGCATGAAGTAAATATTTATTGAATTGTGAAGATAAGGATGTAATCCAATGGAAGGGGCACCCAGAAGGACTAAATTACTACAAGTTTATGGGGCACTAAAAAGGAAAACTTCAGATATTTTCTAGACCCTAGTTGGTAACAGGGAAAGAAAGTTCCAACTGTACATCAAAGTTCTCACTGATTTAGAGACCAGCACTAATTTCTTAAAGTGTGGTCTGCAAACTACGAGACAAATGAGAACTTATGGTGTTGACATTCTGCAGCTTCCATTTCAAGCAAGCTCTTGCATGATGTCTGTTAAAGATTTAGACCTTCTGTCTTCAGCAAAACTGAACTTGCCAATAGATAAGAAGTTATTATTTCTATCAAATAGACCAGTGCTACTCAAGGTGACGTTCTGGATTGGGAGATTCAGCATTACCTGGTTCCTTAGTAGAAATTCAAATTCTTTGGCCTTGCCCCAGACCTATTGAATCAGAATTTCTTAGGATGAGGCCCAGGATCTGATTTTTAATGAGCCTTCTAGATAGCTCTTACAGGGTGCTAATGTTTCAGAAGCATTGAACTTAAAGAGGCTGAAGTGGTTTCAGTGATATCATTAGTAGTGTATCAGATTCCTTTGTCCTCTGCTCTTGTGTCATATAGCACATATTATGTGTCCGATAACCTGCAATTGATCGTCTGTGGCATAAACATTCATTTTTGACTAAAGAGTAAAGAGAAATTGGCACATATCTGAAGAGATTGTGAACATGTTCTTGGTCACCATTAGAAAACTCCTCTCTCTGTATGAACTTTCTTTGAATCACTGTGAGGAAATTAAGAACATTCATTGGGGTTGTATAAAATAATGGTTCACAGCATGGACTTGGGTCCCAGAAAGATCTGGTGTTAATTTCCACTCCACTGTTTACAAACCAGGAGACCTTGGGCAAGTTCATCTCTTTAGTGTCAGTTTATTTACCTATGAATAAACAGTATTTACCTCATACGATTGTTGAAAGGATTTAAAAGAAAAACGGAATGCATATTATTACACATAGTACCAAGCTCCTTCCATGCTAAGTGCCCAATCAATGTTAATTGCTATCAGTAGTACTACTGTAGCTACAGTAAATATTGATTTACTGCCCCAAGAAATTTTTAAATTATACAATGAATCTGTTTAAGTTCATAGCACAGTAAATATTTTTTTAAAAAAGGATTGCAGATTTGGATCATTAAAACATAAAAATCATATATCCTTTCATTGTGTGCATCAAATTTTGCATTCACCATATAGTTTGAACTTAGTCTCTTGATTCCCTCTTTGGGCTCAGCAACATTTGTGGGCAGGAATTTCTTTCTGATATGTCTTCAATATGATATAGGAGATCAAACAAATGACTAATAATAAAAAAATCACTGCATGAAAAGTGACAAAGGATACATTTGTTAATGAGTTGATGAATGTTATTCAGCCCTGAGAAGAAATAGCACATGGAGCAAAGCAATGGCTTTTGTAAAATTCAGCATACTCCTTTAAAAATTTTCTTTCAGCTCCCACGTCTTAAAGGAGCGATTTGTGTGCACAGTGAAAGAATAGGCACAAGCCAAGTAGGGTAAAGATGAATCCCACTGATGGGCCTTCTTTTCCTTCTCCTTCCCATCCTGGTCTCACTGATGGTTTAAGAAAGAAAGCAGATGCTGCAGCCTTGCTGGGAAATAGAATCCTTGCCCCAGGCAATTCTTCTGTCAGGAGAGGTCGAGGTCAGCCACCAAGAACATCAAAGTGAAGAAAGGTCTTTGGGGTAGAAAGGATTGCATCCCTGTGAAGAATAAAGAGCGGGGAAGCCAGAGTCCATATTCTGTTGTTTTCTTGTGAGAGAAACACTGCAGATTTTCCCAGAAATAAGATTGACTTGTTTTCGTCCTATTTGTATTATCTGAAATCTCTTTATCTTTATTATTGAGGTGTGTACATCAGTACAGGAAATAAACCTCTGAGTATCTTTATAAACATTTGTACTCATGAATTATTTTGACACTTTCCTAAAAATACCAAAATGGGGTCATTTAGATTCAGAGATTTCCACCTTTTTGAAATAAATTAAATGCATTCCAAAACATCATTTTTAACTATCTGATATAGCATGCGGTTAATGAGAGGGATTCATAACCGATTGCAGTCTTTAAACTTTGTTGTGATTTTTAGTGATAGAATGAATATAGAATAAACCTATGGTCCTGTATTACTAGTTAGAGTTTAGTATGGAAGAAGGAAATATTGGAAAGTTTGGTCTAATAATCTCATAAGGTCTCCTGCCAATTTTCTCTTCTTTTTTGATAGTTTTTTGATTTTAACAGTTAGGGGAAAGTTATAAAATCCTACCAATTTTCTTAATGGTGAGGCTCTTTTTTGAAAATGCTCAACCTCTGGGTACCATGTGATCAGAACATTCAGTATTTTATTTCTGTATGGAGTTTTTTTCTTGATAGACTATCCTTTTGACTTTTTTTCTAGCCATGAGGGAGGGAAAGTTAATTTGTATTTGTCAATCCGATGCTTTATTTTAGAAACTCCTTGGATTCTTGTGGGGAAATGGCTTCATATATAGCTATCATTTAGAATTCTAATGATTTCTTCCTTAAAATTATGATAAATAATAGCTAGCATTGATGCCATACTAGTATATAACCTTTTGGGTTTGACAGAATGAATATATTTATTGTGATACAGCATTTAAGTAGGTCTATTTATATACAATAGTCTATATAAAGCCAGATTCTTTTGGAACCCACATATTTTTACATATTTGTGTTGACTCTTGAAAGACACCACTGATACTGTGTTTCAAGACCTATGCTCTCTGGTGTTTGGTGGAAGGTCATGTCAAAGCTCTTTGTGGTGTACTCCGGGAGCAACTAAGGATAGGCCAGAGTTGCCTGGTAACCAGGATTTGAGTTGTTAATTTTCAGTATCCTTAGGAATTGCCATTGGTTGAAGAAGGCAGAATTGGGTTCATGGGGGAAAAGGTGATTCTTATCCTCCTGATGAGATTAGATCATTTTTTATAACTTGTCATTTTGAGTAACTTGTTATTAGACTAGGAGAAAATTTACAGGATCCTAGAGAAAACAATATGTTCACATCCCAAAGCAGAGCATTCAGAAAGAAAAAAGACATTGAGAAGTGGAGATGAGAGAAAGACATTTTTTCACTGGCTCTGTGTTTTTGTAGAAGTTAAGCAGCCTGTCTACATCTTCATTTCCTCTGCTTGCTTCGTGTGGCAGCCATGAAAATGAGTCTTTCAGATTTCTGACTGTGTGTTCAATGAGACCTCTCCTGGGCTGCTCCCAGTCAATGAGTGAGAGCAGCAGGAATATTAAGGAAGATGCAGGGATGCTCTTCAAGATGATTGAGCTTGAAGACTCTGTGGTAAACGGAATAATGGCTCCTCTTAAAGATGTCCACATCTTAATATTCAGGGCCTGTGAATGTTAAACATGGCAAAGGGAATGTGGCAAGTGTGATTAAGGATACCAAGATAGGAAGATTATCCTGGATTATCTTGGTGGGCCAGTGTAATGACAAGGGTCTTTTTAAGAGGGAGGTAAGAGGGCCAAAGTCAGAAGAAGGAGGTGGGATGACAGAACAGAGGTCAGAGATAGTGCAGAGAGGGATGGATTTAAAGATGCTACCCTGCTGGCCTTGAACACGGGGAGCTACAAGCCAGGAAATCCAGGTGGCTTCTAAAAGCTAGAGAAGACAAGGGTATGAATTTTCTCCTAAGTCCTTCACCAGGAATACAGCTCTGCCAACAACTTGATTTCAGGATTTCTGACCTTCAGAGCTATAAGATACTACATTTGTATTGTTTTAAGCCATGAAATTTATGGTGGTTTGTTAAAGCAGCAGGAGAAATCCAGTACAGACTCCCCACTGGCCTGGAGACAATGTCTTAGAATGGGCACTGAAGACAAAGACCCATCCACTAAATCTTCATATCTTTCCTCTCTCCTTTACCTGGGGTATGATGGCTCTCTCATTCTCCTCTGACTCCTAATTTTCTATCATAGGAATTTCCCCTAATAAATTGCTTGCACATCTAATCCCATTTTGGTGTCTCCTTCTTAGAGGACCTGGACTAATTCACCTCATAAATCTGATTTGATGATTAAAGGCATGTAAGGTGCCTACCACCTGGTTTGTGTGTTCAAAACTGTTAGCAGTTGTGATTATTAGTTACAGTAGTGCCAGTAATGTAGGGAAAAATGCAATTAACCTGTTCCTTCGACAAAATCTTAACCTCATAGTTTACTTGGTTACATTCAAGCAATTACATTTTCTCCAATTATTTTAGCCCCTTGCATGCCTTGTTCAGTAGTTAGCATGTCCAGTACAGCATGAGAGTAAACTCCAAACTTCATTTGGAGTTAATGCTGCGATTGTTCAGAATTGCTCTGGATAGGTTGGCAGGTCTAATTTTGGGGCTTGAAGTTCGGAAGCCCTTCGTTGCTAAACATCTAAATTGTGTACTTTAATCCAGCTTTTATCCAGCAAGAAAGCTGGTATTTTGAGATCCATCTACTTCAGTTTTTTCTCTATAGTCAGTCCCAAACTCAGGGAAGAGACTGTTTGAATGGGCATTGGAGGAAAATAATAGTTCTTGTCTGCTGTTGCCTCATAAGTTTTACTTAATCAGTGTAATTGCTAAATATGAAGAAGTACCATCACGAGTCACTGAAATGATGGTGAATGCTATTGGAAAGCTTGGTTATATGTATCAAAAGACATGAAATTAGTTCACACCATATACAGGAATCAATTTCAGTTGGATTAGATACCTTAAATGTGAAAAACTCTAATTTAAAAGAAAACATGGATAAATATCTTTATGTAATCAGAATGGGAGGATGTCTTATTTAAGACATTAAAAATATAGAATTTGAATTAAAATATTGATAAATACATTATATTTATAGTACGTAGCTTGCAAATTCTTCTTATCCTGGCATGACTCCTCTTTGCAGTGTGATGTTAATGCTTTGCCCGTCAGAAGGCTGTGACTCTACTGTCTTGAATTTTGTGGCTTGCTTTGAGCAATAAAAAAGCAGTGGGACTGATATTGATGACTTCTCTCAAGAGACACAAGGCTTGTAACTCCACTGTCTTGGAGCCAGTGTGCCACGTGAGGAAGTCTGAGCTAGACATGGCTAGAGACCATGTAGAGGAGGACCAGATTTCCCCATCCAAATGTCTCAGCTAATTGCTAGACATATGAGTGAGGCCATTTGGGACCAACTGTTCCCCAGCAGACCTGCCAGTAGCCACAAACACATGAGTGAAACCAGCCAAAACCACAGAGAGCAGAGATGAGCCCTGCCGAAATTGCCAGTCCACAGAATTTTAGCAAACAAGTGAGTATGGTTTCACTATACTGAATTTTGGGAAGATTTGTGTAGAAATGGCACCATAAATAAGAATTTCTGTGTTTCATAAGATATTCTGTGCAAAGTAAAAGATAATTCACAGACCAAGACACTATTTAAATCTCTCTAAATTGTCAAAGACTTACCATCAGATATATATATATATATATATATATATATATATATATATATATATGACAGCTATATAAGAAAAAGGTTAAATTAATTAAGCATTAAGAAAGGTTATGAACAAACAATTCATAGGCAAGGAAAAAGTAATGTCCAATAAATATATGAAAATGCCTAATCTTAGATGTGATCTAGGAAATTAAAATTAAAACAGATATGAAAAATAATTTTATACCAATCAGTAAGTAGAATATGACCTTTTAAAAAAGAAGATGGGATAATTGAGTGTCTCCTACAGTAATTGTAGTAGGACCATCACTTTGGAAAACTTTGGTAATAAGGTAAAATTGGCAATACCTGTTCTAGAAAGTGTATTGTCAATGAGCACAAAGAGATAGATATAAGAATTATTATTGGTGCATTATCTACCAAAACAAAAAAATGGAAAAGACCTCAATGTGTTCATTAAGAGAATGAATTTTATGAATGAGCACTATATAGAAATGGAAATGAATAAATGAGTATTAGGTGTAGCAGTGTGAGAAAGTACAGGATCATGTTTAAGGAAAATAGCATATGTGATGTCACTAACATTCAAAAGCATAAAGTAGAATTCTCTGTGTTGTCATTACATAGGTAGGAAAATGACTTAAAATGAGTAGGTATGATAAACATCACTAGCTAGTAGTTGGTTTGGAGGAAGGAATGCATAAAGGAAATGGGATGAGAGATGGGATAGTTTAAGTCGGTTGGTGGACGTATAAGGGTCCATCAACTTATTCTGTATAAATTCTGTCTTCTGAATTATTTAGTAATTAAAAATATAGAAAAACAAACAACCCAAGACAAAAACAGAGACTTGCCTTAGTTTGTGGGAAAGCTGACACCAAAGAAGGCATGGAAAAACGGTATGGAAACTCCTGCCAGCAAGTCTACTCATCTCAGGTCCAACAGGCATTTTTCTGACTACCCATCTGTACCAAGACAGGAGAATCCTTGAAAATCTTCAATAGATTCAAGAGTCAAAAATCCAGTGGGTTTTTGTTGTTGTTGTTGTTTTGTTTTTTTGTTTTGTTTTGTTTTTAATCAATATCTAAAAACTTTTGAAGCCAGTTAACTCATTTGACCTTGGTTCTGGAAACTACTTCCTAGGCTTTTGTTATTGCATGAATGTAAATATGCAGGAAAATAGTTTAAAGATGTTTATTTCTATGACTGACGGGCATAACTAAGAGCTATGAAACCTGACAGTGTGGAAAACGTGTCTCTCTTTTCTATTTTCCACACCAATAAAAAAAAGCAATCAAAATTTTTCACCTGAAGATGAGCAAGAAAGAGATCGCATAAAGAACATGAAGCATTTGATGTAAATACATGAGATGATCTTTCATTTTCAACCAGAGTCAAAGAAATAGATTTTCATAAATTAGAGCAGCTCTTTGATTTAAAGCAAGCATTCTTATTCAAGGCGACAGAGTTGGGGAGAGAGAGAGGAATGCATTTGATGGGTGGATGCTGGCTTAGCAATTTATGTAACTTGGTTGTTATTAGTCGGATGGGGATTGGTGGGGGGCATCTGGGATTTTGGAATATGGAGGACAAGTACTGTAAGGGAGTGAAGGAAGTGGGAGAAAAAGCTTAAAAAAGGGGAGAGTCAGTTTTAGCTGAAGTCTAGCCTCACTGTGATCCCAGGAATTGCGGTTGAAAGTAAATGGTGCCACAGACTTCTTTAATCTTGAGGCAAGGGGGCTGGGTTGTACCTCGAGTCAGTCAATTATTGCCTGTAGGCTGTTTCTTAGAGTCATGGGTAGAGGAGTGTACAACCTCAGGAGAGGCATCTTCTATCAAATGAAGAAGGGGGCACCTGTGAGTTTAGCAAACAAGATCCAGCAGCTTAGGGTAGGGGTACCTGCTGGTGGAGGGGATCTAAGCAGGGCACCAGCAATATTGCATGTGATCTGATAAATCAGTGGGTGCTACCCGCCAACCCCTGGAATCTCACCATAGGCAGGAAAAAGCTCAGGGCCCTCTCGTAGTTTAAATCCACCTCTCTTATTTCCTTTTCTCGGTTCTTAATCCTCCCACAACAATTCTCATTAAACCTAGCTCAGGCAATCACTTTTACATTTTTGTGTGTTCCTTCCTATGCTACAGCTTATGGTATAAATGTTGTGCTCTGCCTCCAGCCTCCTTGGCTCTTAATATTCAAATCCAGGCTTTGGACTCAAAAGGTCTGTTTTTCTATCAGAAATATAGTTCGTGTCATCAGATGTCTCCCACTTCCAATACTTCAATCTCCACAATCCTTTGTAAAAAAAAAAAAATTCTAGACAGAAACTCACTTCTTTCAAAAAAATCAACTCTGTCTTTGCTGTTCTTTTCAGGCAATAAATACCATTCCTTTATGAGAGGTGAGCCACCAATAGGTATCTGAAAGAATAGTACCAATCTATCAGAGGTGATTATTTCCCGTAAGTGATTTGCAGGATGAATAAATGAGTTTTAATTGTTACACTTTAGTTCTATCAGAGTGAATTTATAAAGAGTACAATTGAAAAAGAAAAGGTTTGGAGATGAGAGAAAGCATGGGATTTCCAGAAGACCTGCATTCACGAATGGGCCCTGGGCTGTGCGAATTCAGTATCACAAACATGATTAGATTTTGAGGTTGCTCCATGCTGCTTTGTCTGCGTTGATGGCTGTTCACCATCCCCCAAACCTGAGGATGAATGTGGCATGGAAAGGGAGAGACTAGAGAATGCAGAGTCCAGATTGGAGGCCAGTGGCAGGATTAATGGTCAGTAGTAGTCATTCCCAGACTGTACCAGGCAGGAAAACAATTCAGAGGCTTCTGATGACCCATAGGAGAACATGTGGTTCCTAGGACACTCTACAGGATTGCAATTGAATCATATCCAGAATCTTCCCCGATACTGAGAAACTCTTTTAGAAAAGGTGTTGAGACCATTATAGGGACTGTGGAAAAGACAGAAGACTCTATTTAAACAAGGAAATAGAGTACAATGAAATGGCAAATCTCTCCATTCTTGCCATTAGTAAAAGTTGGAATTAGAGAATAGTTATAGGAAATAAAGAATGTGATACTTTTATATTGTTGAAATTTTAGGTTTCTTACAAGGAGAGACATCCTAGATTGCCAGTTCCTTATGGGGAGAGTTCATGATTTCCCTAGCTTTACTGAGTCATTATGAGCATATAACATTAAGTTTAAGATGTACAGTGTGATGATTTGATGCATGTATATATTGCAAAATAATTACCACAATAAGGTTAACACCTTCATCCCTTTATATAATTACCATTTTTTCTGTGTATGGTGGGAACATTTAAGATCCATTCTTAACAACTTTCAGGTATATAATACAATGTTTATTGTAATTACTATGCTGTACATTAGATCCCCAGAACTTATTAATCTTATAGATGTCAGTTTATAACTTTGACCAACCCACTGTTCCCTCCCTCCCTCTATTCCCAGCAAACACCATTCTCTTTCCCATTTTTTACGAGTTTGGCCTTTTTTTTTTTAGATTCCACATGCAAGTGAGAACATACAATGCTTCTTTTTGAAATTTCACTTAGCATAATGCCCTCAGTGTCCATCCATATTCTTGCAAAAGGCAGGATTCCTTCTTTTTATGGTTGAATAATATTCCATTGTATGTACATTTCTTTATCCATTAACTATCCGTGAACGCTTAAATCGTTATCTTGACTATTGTGAATAATGCTGCAGTGAACATAAGGGTGCAGATATCTCTTCAAGATAGTAATTTCATTTCCTTCAGATATATATCCAGGAGTGGAGTTACTGGATCATGTGGTGGTATTTTAAATTTTTTGAAGAACCTCCATATTGTTTTCCATTATGTGTGTACCAGTTTACGTTCCCACCAATAGTGTACAATGGTTCCCTTTTCTCCACTGCTTTGCCAACACTTGTTGTGTCTTGTCTTTTTGATAATAGCCATTCTAATAGGTATGAGATGATATTTTATTGTAGTTTTTCTTTGCATTTCCCTGATGATTAGTGATGTTGAATATCTTTTCTTGTACCCTTGCAATTTCTATGTCTTTGGAAAAATGTTTATTCAAGTTCTCTGCCCACTTGTTAGATTGTTAATATTGCTATTGAGTTGGAGTTCCTTACATATTTTGTAGATCAACCCCTTATCGGATAGATGGATTGCAAATATTTTCTCCCATTCTGTAGGTTTGCAATAATTTCTCTCCTTTTGTATATTGCCTTTTCATTTTGTTGATTCTTTTCTTTTGCTGTTCAGAAGCTTTTTAGTTTAATATAATCTCACTTGATGATTTTAGTTTTTATTCCTTGCGGTTTTGGTATCATATAAAAAAAAACCCAAACAAACAAACAAAAAACCCCAAAAAACAACCTTGCCAAGATTTATTTAAAGGAGGTTTTGCCCTCTGTTTTCTTCTTTTAAGTTTTGAAATCCATTTTTTTTTAAAGATCTTATTTATTTGACAGGTAGAGCACAAGCAGGAAGAGCAGCAAAGGGAGAGGGAAAAGCAGGCTCTCTGCTGAGCAGGGAGCCTGATATGGGCTCGATCCCAGGACCCCGGGATCATGACCTGGGCCGAAGGCAGATGCTTAACCTACTGAGCCACCCAGGTGCCCCTTTTGAAATCCATTTCAAGTTAATTTTTGTTAGTGGTGTATAATAGGGATACAATTTTGTGTGTGTGTGTGTGTGTATGTATGTCCAGTTTTCCCAAAATCTGTTGAAGAGACTGTCCTTTCCCCACTGAGTATTCTTAGCTTCCTTGTCAGATATAGTTGACCGAGTATGTGTGGGTTCGTTTCTGTTCAGTTGGTCTGTGTGTCTGACTTTATGCCAGTACCATATTATTGTGATTACTATAGCTTTGTAATAAAGTTTGCAATCAGAAATTGTGATGTGTCCAGCTTTGTTATTCTTTGGCTGTTTGGGATCTTTTGTGGTTCCATATATAAATGTTAGGATTTCTTTTCTCTCTCTTTGAAAAATGCCATTGGAATTTTGATAGGAATTGTATTGATTCAGTAGATGTATTTGGTTAATAAGGACATTTTAACAGTATTCTTTCAATTCATGAACAGAATTCTTCCAATTCCAATTAACTTTCTATTTCCATTGTCTTCAGTTTCTTTCATCAGTGTCTTATCATTTTCAGCATACAGGTTTTTCATCTCCTTGATTAATTTTTTCTAAGCATTATTTTTATGCTATTATAAATGGGATGGTATTCTTTTTTTTTTTTCAAGATTATTTGAGAGAGAGTACGAGTGGGGGAGGGGGGCGGGGAGAGCAGAGGGAGAGGGAGAAGCAGACTCCCAGCTGAGCAGGGAGCTCGATGTGGGGCTTGATCCCAGGACCTTGAGATCATGACCTGAGTGGAAGGCAGATGCTTAACCGACTGAGCCACCCTGGTGCACTGGATAGTATTCTTTATTTTTCAAATAGTTTATTGTTAGTGTATAAAAACACAACTGATTTTTGTATATTGATTTTGTATCCTGAAACTTTACTGTATTTATTTATTCTAACAGGTTTCTTTTGGGGATGGCATTGGTGGAGTCTTTAGAATTTTGTAGACACAAGACTATATCATATGCAAACACAGTTTTATTTCTTCCTTCCAATTTGGATGTCTTTTATTTCTTTTCCTTTCTTAATTGCTCTGGTAAGGACTTCCAGTACTCTGTTGAAGTGTATGCACCTTTTGTATTTTTCTGGATTTTAGCAGGAAATATTTAAATTCTTCACTACTGAGTATGATGTTAGCTGTGGTTTGTCATATATGGCTTTTAATTATATTGAGGTACATTCTTTTCATATTCAACTTGTTGATACCTTTTTTTTTTAATCATGAAAGGATTTTTAATTTGGTCAAATGCTTTCACTGTATCTATTGAGATGGTCATGATTTTTATCTTTCATTATATTAATGTATATTACATTTATTGATTTGCATATATTAATCTTGCATGTCAAGATGCAAGGGAAATAAATCCCACTTGATCATAATGTATAATCCTTTTAATGTGCTGTTGAATTTGGTTTGCTAGTATTCTGTTGAGAAATTTTGCATCTCTACACATTAGAGATACTGGTCTTCAATTTCTTGTAGTATCCTTATCTGGCTTTGGTACAGGTTAATTCTGGCTTTATAAAATGAGTTTGGGATAATTCCCTCTTCAGTTTAAAAAAAAAAAAAGAGTTTCAGAGGGAATGGTGTTAATTCTTTAAATGTTTAGTAGAATTTACCAGTGAAGCCATTTGGTCCTGAACTTTTATTTGACCATCTCAGGTACTTCACTCTCTCCAGGATATACCCAGTCACTTTTGAGGGCAAAGGGCAGCACAATGTCTGGGAGACTTGAATTAATCATTGGTTTCATCTTTTGAACGGCCGTGTTATAGTTTCCTGTTGTCGTATTCAAAGTAACAGCTGTGAGTAGCTCTTGTCCATCAAAGATATCACCATCACTGATCCCTGGGGAAATTTTCACTACTGACTGTTGGTACTCATAGATGTTTGTCCTATCTTGTGGATCATCCATATTTAGAGAGCTGATGCTGTGTTAGACCCTCTGTCCCATCATTGCTGAACTATTAACAGGTCATCTCATTACAGAAGAACCTGAAACCGATGCTGTTGAGTGATTAAAATCTTAATTGTTACTTTCATTTTTGGCTTGTTGCTTTAATTGGCTACTTTAATTTGGATGAAGAGCAGTAGGAGATAGGAAATACAGCCAGATGGACTTGTGTGCTATAAACCTTCTCTTTTGAAAAACCCATGCACACACAAGGTTTGTGTGCAATCTCAAGGGCTCAGTCAGATATAGCAGCAATCTCAAGGGCTCAGATATATCAAATATCTTTTGCTACAATAATGTTCCAAAATTCATCAGGTTAAAAAAAAGTTCATCACTACTCATAAGGTATTTATTGCTACTTGGCTACAGATAGGCTGGGTGATTTTGCTAATGTTGGCTAAGCTTGGCTGGGCAGGTCTTCGGGTTTTGGATAAGGCTTATTTACATATTGGGCAGTCAGTAGGCTGCTGCCTGATGTGGGATGGCCTTGGCTAGGATGATTGGCTCAACTGTACATATTTCATCCTAACATAGGCAGATTCTTAGGGCATTGCAGAGGTCTATCAGAGGAAGAAAAAGTGCATAAGCACTTAGTCATCTCTGCTCACATCAAGTTTGTCTTTCTCTTTCTCAATTCATGTGGCCAAGGTCAATCAATTTGAGAGGACACTGCCAAATGGCAGGGTTGCAGAGAGGCAACCTGGGAATACAACTAGACTCCTTGGGGGAATTCTAGTTTAGTGACTGGCTGTATCATAGAACTTTCTTCTAAGGAAGCTTTTAAACTTTTGAAGTGGAACATAATTTAAACGTACACTGTGTGCCATTCTACCACTCATAGAGAATTCAGGCTTTGTAACACTGCTCTCTCCTTTTCTGCTCTCTGAGGGAAAAAATGCCCTGTTGAGCATGCTTAAGGAACAAAAATGTGTCTAGCCACGGAAGAACTGCTCAGCATCAATAACACAATTTTAGGAAGGTAGAGGTAGGAACAAAGTTCCCATAATCAGGAGTTCAAAAATGGCATGAAACGTTGAGAGCTGAAAAGGAATCTGACTTTCCAGAATTTGGACCCTGTGATAAAGTAATTCTCAATTTCTGGAGGGATATTGACCACTTTGAGAAGTGTAATACAAACTTGGAACCTCTTTTCTTAAAAATTCACACATTCACAGCATTTTGCATACCATTTCAAGCATTTCATGCTCTCCCTAAATGACTTAATCTCTAATGGGGAAAGCAGAAACCTCTCTAAATATTTCAAATTGAGAGAATTTAATGAAGATAATTGATTACACGGATTCTGGAAGGGATAAAAATGCAAAATGAAAGAGGGGCTGGGTGAGCTGAAAGGCGGAGGAGTAATAGAAATGAGAAACTATTAAGGGCTGTGGGGTGGAGCCCAGTGAGCTTTTACATAGGTTGGAGAGCCTGGGCTCTTGGTTCTGCTGCTATTGGAGACACACACAGAAGTCAGAAGACATTTATCTGTTTTTTTTCATCTGGATTCTGAATATCTCACTAAGGTCTTCCCCATCAGTGGAAACTGGTCGGTTACCACTGTCAATGAAGCCTGAAAAAGGTAGTTTGAAGATTCTAATGTGCCTACAATGCAGAGTAGAACAGAGATGGACGGAAAATGGGGATTGAGAATAGGCAAATGACCATCACAGTAGCTAAAGCACAAACAGATTTAAATAAGGAGATGTGAGTATTTAACAAAATTCAAGGACATGAGTAATACCAAAATGTGCGTGTGTATAAATTCCACAGTATGCTCCTTTCTGACCATTGATAGAATACTAACACTTAATGAATACCTGTTATGTGCCAGACACAGACTTGAGTGCATTACTGATATATTCACTACTGTTGTAGCCTAATGACTTCTTATTTTATTGAAAATCCAAATATTAGTATCTTTGGAATGAGACACATTTGTTTGCGTTCCCAAATCAACTCTTTACTTAAATTAGGGAAGTTACTGGGGCGCCTGGGTGGCACAGCGGTTAAGCGTCTGCCTTTGGCTCAGGGCGTGATCCCGGCGTTATGGGATCGAGCCCCACATCAGGCTCCTCTGTTATGAGCCTGCTTCTTCCTCTCCCACTCCCCCTGCTTGTGTTCCCTCTCTCGCTGGCTGTCTCTATCTCTGTCAAATAAATAAATAAAATCTTTAAAAAAAAAAAAAAATTAGGGAAGTTACTTGACCTCTGTCTCAGTTTCCTTGGACAATGCTATCCACCTGGGTATTTTTAATGACAGTTTTTTATTTAAGATCATTGAGGGGTGCCTGGGTGGCACAGTCGGTTGAGCTTTCAACTCTTGATTTCAACTCAGGTCATGATCTCAGGGTCCTGAGATGGAGCCCCGCAATGGGCTCTGTGCTCAGCACAAAGTCTGCTTGAGCTTCTCTTTCCCTCGCCCTCTGCCCTTTCCCCTCGCTTGCATCCCCCACCCCCCCCACCCCATTAAATAAATCTTTTAAAAAAGACCATTGAAACAAACTAGTAGAGCATCTGGTGCATGTTTGGTGTAATAATTATTGCTTTTCCTTTAATATCAGGTAAGGAGCTTGGTGAATTTGGAATACTGATTGCAGTAATGGTTAATCTTTCTTCTTCCCAATGTACATGCCCTTTGGAATGTGACTTTGCAGCTTCTCCTTTAAAGAGGCAGAGTCTACGTTCCTACACTTGGAATGTGGCAGAGTGACAGTGTGCCCATTCAGAGCTTTGGCCTGAAGTAGTCTTGCATTTTTACACTCAGATTTTTGGAACCTTTTTTAGCCACCATGAGAAGCATCCTAGGTAGGAGGTTGAGAGACTTCCATGGAGCTTAGTCACCCTGATTCAACCCAGCTAAGGCCACAGACGTGTGGAGACCCCTGCCAAGATCAGAATGCCAACACGCTGCTGACCGGCCAGCTGACCACAGTTATATGAACAAGGCTGTCTTAGCACAGCCAGCCTCCAGCCAGCTTCTGTATTGCTTCTCTAAATAGATGTTCTATGTTTATGTCACTAAACTTTGATGTGATTTGTTATGTGGCAGTAATAGTTCACTGAATCAGTGGGCTATTAATACTAAATAGTATTAATACTATTAGTAATTCTGATACTAATAGCTCAGATCATGTACTGTTTCAAACATGGTAGATGACATATCTCTATAACTAACCAAAAGAACTAGCCACAATATAACTTCTGAAATTTCCCCATCTCTTCTTTATCTTTCTCAGACCGTGTGCCAAACTGAGGCAGTTCCCCAGCAAAGTGGTAGTGTTTGCCTTATAACTGGAGCTTGCTATATGTGGCTGATAAGCAGGATTTTTATAGTGATTCAGGAGCTTTCAAATTGCTTGGCAATGGCTTGGCGGGACCTGGGCACTGCCTAGACTTCCAACAGTAGAGCTTGCTAAAATCCCAAGTTCTTGTTCCTCCTGTGGTATTTTCCCATTCAGTGCTGCTAAAGCTGCTCATAAGCCCCCAAGATTTCCAGGACCCAGGAGGCTGTCTTCCCTAGACACATATATTAATCTGAATGCTTGTTATTAGTTATCTGACGGCTTGATTAGGGCTGCATAATCCACGTCTGAAGTCCATCCACAGGGCTGGCAGGGTGGGTCTGCTTGACAGTAGGCCTCAGTTCCTCTCCACACGAACCTTCCCACAGACTCCCTAGATAGTCTCACAACATAGGAGCTAGTTTCTCCCAGAGTGAGAGAGGGAGCACGGCGGAAGCTTCAGGGCTTTCTATGCCCTAACCTCATACATCCTCATTTCACCACTTTTTTTTAAATTTTTTTTCCCCTGCTAGGAGTGAGTCACTAAGTCTGAGAATCAGTTTCATTAGGCTTCACGTTTTGAAGGAAGTGACAATCAGTGGACTTATTTTTTGAAAGAAGTGACAATTAATGGACTTAATTTAAAACTCTCACATCCTGTAAATTCAGATGGCTTCATGCATGAATCCCCAGTTTTTTCTCCCCCACATACAAGTCCACTCTCATGCTTGTACCGTAAGGGGGTGGAGTTGCAGAAGTGCATACTGTCCCTCCCTGTGAGACAACGGGAGGACAGAGGCTCAAACACTTTGTCTTGACCCTCAGCTTTTATATATACCCAGTTACTAGCCCTGTCCTTTGCTCTATGAGTAGGATGTCATAGTTATGCCTTGTCCCATCTTAGTACTTATCAAGAGTACATCAAAAACACGACACTGGTTCTCTAGAAGTACTTCTTGTTCTAGTGAGACTTTGCATGTGGCAGCAGGTGGGGGCACCGATATTGTTCGGTGATGTCCCATCCATGATGAAGTGGCAGTGACAGAATATGTAGCTTTTTCTCCTGTTTACCTGTCTCCTCACCCACATCCTTCTTTCCGTCCCCCGTCAATCAGTGCTTGAGCACTATCAGTGCCAGCTGCTGGGAAGGTAGAGTGGTGACTTAGTCACTGCTTTTCAGGTATTGACTGAAGTTTTGTCCCTGAAAAATTTCCAGGTTCTTTATTTAAAAGGAAGATTCGTGGAAGTCATTCTAGACCTATTGAATTAAATCTCTTAGGTGGCTGTTGGAAGCCACATTTAGTCATTTTGAGAACCACTTGTTCTTGTTTGGTAAAATTTGGTCATTGTTACCATGATGATGGCTTTTGACTTGTATTTTATGAAATCAGCGGATCTCAAACTTTGGCAGGCATCCGATTGCTGGCCCCCGTCCCCAGAGTTTCTGATGAAGTAGGTCTAGGGTGGAGCTGATAATTTGTAGTTGCAAAAAGTCCTCAGCTGATGTTGATATTGCTGTTTCAAAGATCATATTTGAGAACCAATCAATATAAATACTAATTAATAATATTTTTCAAAAGTAGATATATGTTTCTTCTAATCAGGCCTAACTAAAACTCCCAGAAACACAGTATTTTGGAAATCATGCTGCCAGATGACTCCTTTTGATTTTGAATTAAAAGTTCAGTGACTTCATTTAGACTGTTAAGCAAGTTAAAGCAGACATAGAAAGATAGGGTTTTCTGACTCCTAGTCCAGTATGTTCTCCATTGATCACTCGACTTTGGAACATGTATTTTTGTGTTTCTGGTGCCAAATTGTCAGTGGGTTATAAAGGATAATCATCTCAGCTTAAATCAAAGGTCAGAGAGGATGGTGACATTAGAGGTTCTTCTAAAACTGAATACAGAGCAAGAGGTCGTCTGCCTCACAGTTAAAGAGGATATTGTTTTGCCTTTTTAGGTGTCTTAATCATCAGAGAATCATTTTCTTTTTATGAAGGATATTAAGAAAAGTACTGAAATGTGAAACTTTTGTAAACAAAGGCTATAGCTTTGGTTGCAGAACCTGTGTCCAACTGCCAAGAAAAATATTAACATAGAAACAGATAGTCTGAGAGTATATGAATAGTGACATTTCAGATAAATATTCAGCACACGACCCCATGAGGCAAAAAAAAAAAAAAAGATAACTTTATAAAATGTGTGACTACACAGACCCAAGGGCAATATGGTGACTATGTCCAGCTTGTTGTTGACTAAATAAAAAGAAGTTCGATTCATCACAGAAGAGCAGTAATTGTCCTCATAACTAATTATTTATATCATAAGGCCATCTGTGATGTTTTCATGATTTCCAAAAGTGAATGCACTCAGCTTGAAAGGGAGGAGATCTTGCCAGTTTAGAAATGACATCTGGAAGGGTTTGGAATTGAAAGGCTTAGCAAGAAAAAGTAGAGCTGCTTACAGATGCCAAAGCCAGAGCAGGTCTCTGAGTAAATGCATCCGTTCTAGACCCCTGAGGCAGCTTGGGTTCCTCAGAAGTAAACCCAAGGCAGGGATGCATACCTATTTTAAATAGGTAGTGCTCCCAGGGGGAAGCCAGTAAAGGGGATGGGGAAGCAGAGCAGATGGAAGGAAGTTGAACAACAGGAAAGTCCCAAAGAGGGAAGATTTACCTAACCCCACAGGGGAACTGGCATCTCTAAGTTCTGTCTCAGAGTTGTCCTGAATCTGAAAAAGTTGGGCTTTCATTCCCTTTACCATCAGCCATTGACCAAAGGCTGCCCCAGGCCCTTCTACCTCTGCAAGAATATGCAAAGTGCTCTGGTAGCCTGGGGGAGTACTCTGGAGAGGAGGCAGGGTTTCTGAGAGTTAGAAATCATATTAAAGCTGGGGGAGGGACGCACAAAGCCTGCCACAGGTGTTCTGAATGGAACTCATCATGTCCACTTTGAGACTCAAACTCCCCCTTGGTGTTAGGGTTGTTTAAAGGAATACATTTCTGGAGAATTATTAGCAAGTCTGTTAACTCACACAGAAGTTTTATTTCAAATGCAGCCTTCCTGGTAATAGAACCGATATTTTGATCTCCATCTGATTGATCCTTACACATTTTTTTCATTTTTGTTTGTTTTCAAATCTCCTTAAACTCTTCTAGATAAGTATCAGGGTTCTTTTATCTTTTGAGCTTTCTATAATGAAACATGTCTTCTTACAAAATGTCCCTAGATGACTGACACTGGCAGGAACACAACACTGGGCTATCTCCTGACAGCTCCACCTACTTATCTTGCAGTCACACCTCACTTCAGCGCAGTGAGGAACCAGGAGCAGATTGCTGAAGATCAGTGCAGCTGCCTACCAGCCCTACAATATGCCTCACTCCCTGATGATTTAATGTAGAACTCTGGTATCCAGATGTAATGTTCTGATACCCCACGTAGGCAGGAAAGGAAATAATTTCTACATTATAGGACATGGATTTGTCAGTCTATGAAGAGACATGTGGATCATTTGTCAGTGTGTTGTATTATTGTAAACTTGCAATTATTTTTCCAACTGCGGTAGAAATGGGAAACAGAGAAAAGTATGAGAGCCATCTTCTGGAGAGATCTGTTAATAATCGTACTGGATTGCACACCTCTTTACTGTATTCCTCCTCCTGCACCTCTGCCAGAACTGAACCACAATCCCTTTAACCAGGCCTGCTCCTCCATATGTGACATACGTCAGTGGAAGGAGAACCATCCATGCAGTTGCTCAGCCCAAAATTCTTGGAATCCTTTCCAGTTCCTGTGTCTCACTGATCCATCCATATATTCTGCTATTTCTATCTTTGGCCGCTTCTCTTCTTCCTGTACCACCCTGTGCCTCTATATACTTTCTCACCAGTAACTATGTGAACTATTGGCCAAGCCTCCTGTAAGGTCTCCCTCCTCTAGTATTAATAACATCTAATCTGTATTAATAATGCTGTAGAGTTCTTATTTTTCTCTAAACATAAATTTGATCATGCTGATTCTGATTTAAATGATCGCATGCATTTCCACTTGGAAGGCTGATCATGGCTCCCAAAATATGCCACATCCTAATCTCTGGAACCTGTGATATTACCTTATTTGGAAAAAGGGTCTTTGCAACTGTAAATGAAGGATCATGAGAAGAGTATATTTTTCCAGATTATCCAGGTGGATCATAAATGCCATCACAAGTGTCTTTCTAAGAGAAAGGCAGAGAGAAGCACTCAGAGAAGATGATACGAAGCAGAACAGAGAGTGGTGAGGCTGCAGCCCCATTGCCAACAGCTCTTAGAAGCTGGAATTGGCAAGGGACGGGTTCTCTCCTAAAGCTTCCAGAGAAAGCATGGCCCTGCCCATACCTTGATTTCAGACTTCCAGCCTCTATAACTGTGAGAGAATAAATTGTTATTGTTTTAAGTCACCCAGTTTGTGGTAATTTGTTACAGCAGCTCCAGGAAACTATTAGACCCATTGTCCTTAAGATAATGATCAAACTATTTTTATATTATTCAAAGCCTTTTGTGATCTGGGCTCTGCCTTCATTTCCTAACCTAATCTCCCATCATTTCCCCAAATGAATTCTGTGTTCTAGTGAATGGGAATGACTGGAAGGTCTTGAATTGTGCCATTTCCTTCCTGTACTTCCTGTAATTACGTATGCGTTTGTATTTCTCTAGAACTCCCAAACTCTTCTTAATGTACAACAATCTATTTAAGTGCACTAAAAAGCCTATGTGGTAGGTGAGTGAGACAGAAAGGGGATGTGGATATGCCAATCTGAACTTTTAAAATGAAACTGATTATACGGGTAATTTGTGTAAAAATGCATTGACAGACGTGTGACTTATTGTCACTCAAACATGAATGAAAAATTATCTTAAATTTATCTTCTACTTACCAGATCTGTAATTATAGTGCTAAGTCCTTCCAAGGATGATGATTTCAGAAAGAGGACTTTTCACATTTTTAAGGATTAATCCCTGCACATCCATGGCCATTGTAATAGATTATGTTGTTGTCTAATCCAGATCCTATCCCGTTTACTGGGCTTTGTAATGGGGCCCCAGCAGCTGAGAGTATTTGATGTTTTTTTTCCCCCTAACTTTGAGATAAAATGGATATATAACATTGTATAATTTAAGGTATGCAACTTGTTGATTTAATATACTTGTGTATTGCAGTATGATTACCACCATAGTCTTCTTAGCTAATACCTTCATCACAACACATCGTTACTCTGTTTTTTATGGTGATACTATTTGAGATCCACTCTTAGCAGCTTTCAAGTATATGGTACAGTATTATCTAACATCAGAGTGCTGTACATTAGCCATCCAGACTTACGTGTCTTCTAACTGGAAGTTCATGCTCTTTGACCAACAGCTCTTCCATTTCTTTCACCACCCCCAATCTCCTGGTAACCACTATTCTGCACTCTCTAATTCAGTGAGTTCGGCTTGTCAAGATTCCACATATAAATGAGATCATATAGTATATATATTTCTGACTTTTTTCACTTAGCATAATGTCCTCAGGGACCATCCGCGTTATCACAGATGGCAGGATTTTGTTCCTTCTCATGGCTTAATATTACCTTGTGTGTGTGTGTGTACATACATATGTATGTATATCTATACATATCAACACAAATATACACATATACACATTCTCTTTATCCATTCTGCTGATGGACACTTAGGTTGTTTCTAGATCTTGGATATTGTGAATAATACTGCTATAAACGGAGTGCAGAAAACTCTTTGATACACTGTTTTCCTTTCCTTTCTAATTAAAAAAATGGGCAAAGGACCTGAGTAGGCATTTTTCCAGAGAAGACATACAAATGGTGCATGAAAAGGTGCTCTGCATCCCTAATTGTCAGGGAAATGCAAATCAAAATCACAATGAAATACCGCCTCACACCTGTTAGAATGGCTGTTATTGAAAAGACCGGAGAGAATGAGTGTTAATGAGGATGTGGAGAACAGAGAACTTTTGTGTATTTTGGTGGAAATGTAAATTGGTGCAGTGTGGAAGATACTATAGGGGTTCCTCAAAAAATCAAAAATAGAGTATTGGCTATTAAAGGTTCTTCGCTGCCCTTTCTACCCCAGTAGCTTGCATCTATAGACTTCCTGACAAGGAGGTATAACAGATCAATACCAGTGCTTCAGGTGAGACCAGTCCTGTGGTGCAGTGCAGTTCAGGGCCACCTCTGTATCAGCTGATGGTTTCCACCTAAGACCACACCCTTGTTCAGATCCTTCCTCTGTCCCATCTACTCCCCTCATTCCGTTTCTCTTGAGAGTACTGCCTCAAGAAGTTACTTACACTCCAATTCCCACCTCAGACTCTGCCTCTAGGAAAAGTGACCCAAGACAGGTAGAATTCCAAACTTTATTACTACCAGTCCTTACAGCCCAAGTCAAAACTCAGCCAAGAATTGAAGGAAAACCTCAGTTATCTAACCATGGTAATAAATACAAAGGTTCAAAGAGTTTGAATCACTTAGGAAGTAAAAAGTTCTTTCTGCACAGCTTTTTATGGAATGCCATCAGTGAGTCCATAAACGAGTAAGTGAATGTTCTAGAAATATAAATGGACTGTAATAACCTGCAGTGGTGATTTCCTAAAAGTATGCACAAGTGCTGCTCCTCCTTGGTGAAAGTGCATCATGAAACAGTTTGAAACTCGGCATCTCCCTCACCTAAGTGACCTACTGCAGCAGCAAGGCTGAACTCCACTTCCTCTTCTATGAAGCTGCTTCTAGAAATTGGCTAAATCCCCCAGAAAGAATCTTGCTTCCCACTAAACGCTGTGTTGTTTGAATAACTTGTCTTTTATCAAATACCTGATGAAGAGATCAAAGTTACTGCTGCTGAAATAAGAGTGTTTTGAATGTTGCAGACAAAGCAAAATGACAGATAATAACATGAAAACAGTACCATTGTTAAAGGCAAAACAGTCCTTGGGGGGAATTGCTGCTACAGAATTTGAATGGAGAAAGGAGAAGGTGGGGAGTTCTGAGTAAGTACTGGGCCTGCCATTTGTAGTTTGCGTAACCTTGAGTAGGTTAGTTGATGACATCACAGTGTCACTGGGAGGAATAAATGGCATAATGCTTGTGCATTGTGAAAGCATTATAAAGTGCTGAGAGCTCTACAGATGTTTATTATTTCTGCTCTCTTTCATGGCCCAGAGGGTTATTCATCTTTCATTCATTATACTTACATGAATCAAATTTCAGGATAGCAAGTGAATATTGTGAATGTGTTAAAATTAATTTCTATTATAGGTCTTGGATTTAATATAAATTCATCCCACTATTCTACACTGAATAAGCAATAAAATTTCCATGTTAATAATTTTGTTATTTAACTTGAAAATAAAATTATATTTATCAACCTCCGTACTCCATTGCATATAGAAAAATGATGTCCTGTGTACCGAGCAGTACCGTAGGCCATCCTAAGATGCTACACGTCATGCATCTTCTTGTGGAGAAGGAACGAGAGGCATTATACTGACCTATACGGAAGGGATTATGCATTTACAAATTGTGCCAGCTTCTAAGAAAGAACAGCTTGGAAGCCTTGAGCGAGAAAAGCAGGACCTTCTGATAAAAGGTGGTCAGAGAAGGTCTCTGAGGAACCGATACTAGCTGCGGTCTGCATGATTAGTAGCAATTGACCAGATGAAGCTCTGGGGGAGAAATGACCAAACAGAACAACTTCTGGGATGGCCCGGATTTTGGAAAAGCTATGCTAATGGAGAGGTACGGCAGAGTCGGAGTGTCTATTTTAGGGTAGGTAATTATGGTAGCGTTTGAGAAGAGTAATCAAGTCATTTTGGGCAAGATATTAAGCTTCCCAATGTCCCAGTTTTCTTATTTGTAAAATTGAGCTAATAATGTTTACCATTAGGTTGACGTCAGTTAATATACACAACTTAGATTTTGCCCTGCACATAGTGAATGATTGTACAAATTATTATTTTTTAAAGATTTTATTTGAGAGTGAGAGCGAGAGAGTGTGAGGGAGCACGAGCAGGGGAAGGTGCAGAGGGAGAGGGAGAAGCAGGCTCCCTGCTGAGCAGGGAACCCTATGCAGGGCTCCATCCCAGAATCCTGGAATATAACCTGAGCCAAAGGTAGACACTTAACCGACTGAGCCACCCAGGCACCCCTATTATTTTTCTTATATTCTTATAAACACAATTTGTTACTTTCAAGTTGTTGACTCATTAATGACCACTCGGCATTTAATTAGGTTTAAAAGCATAATGCAAATCTTAACCTTGGGCACATACAGCACATACAGAAATAGATAGAAAAGAAGGGGGAAGAAATGTAGGGAAAGTAGCAGACTTAATAACTCACTTCACAAAGTGAGAGTCGAAGGCTAAAATTGATAGAAAAGGAGAGTTAATAAAGCTACTTAAAGTTTCCCAAATAACCACAAGGAACATTAAGAAGAGTGATAACTGTTGAAGGGGTGGGAAAAGAGGACGGCAATGGGAAGGAAGTGGGCTGAGTCTCACGTAGCTGAGAACACCTGCATCAATATTACCCAGCTAGTAGGACAAAAGCTGAAACAACCTGTGTCAACGTGATTTAGTTGTTTGTAACAGAAAAACTGCCTGAGAAAGATAAGATTATTCATCAATAAATAACTTGACTATTGCCTTCAGGAAATTCCAGCAGATCAATATTTCTGAGATAACAGCTCATTTGGGAAAACATGACACTTGTCAAACATCTTCTTATCCAGACTCATTTTAAGACCTTTACCTCACCATTTAACAGTTAATGTCCAATCTCAGTTGCTTGAACCATTCAGGTGTAGACCTCAAGAGCCTATAAAGATAAATTCTGACCTTCCCCTCTGAGACACTGCTAAAACTCTATTAGGATGGTCTTCTCTCTCATTGAATTAGTTTTTAGTAAATTCAGCTTTGCTTTATTTACAGGTCATCTAATTCAACAAAGCAGAAAGTCGAAAGCTAAGGTTGAATTGATAGGTCAACAGACATTGGTAGAAACATAGTATTCGGAGATTGGAATGAAACACCAGTAAAAGGACAACAGAAATGTATAGAAATAGTCACCTCAGAAAAGAAGCTTCGAAGTGGTCTCCTCAAGAATAGAATTAAGAGGATTGCTTTCATTCAAATTTTATGCATTGTTTCAGTTAACAAAAGGATTCTGCTTTGACAAAAATTAAAGTTACACTACGTAAGAAGATAAAAATGACTGGAAGCACCAAAATCACTAAAATATTCAGATTTCTAGAAAGTGACACCCTATTGTCCTTTCAAGATTTTGTCTGATTTAACTTGCTTCTGAACCAGCCGAGGATCTGAACCATAGTAGATATGCAGATTAAACATTGAGAAATTGAGCTTACACTTGGATCACACAGAAGTTAAAAATCTTAGATATTTCTAGTGGTTCAGATGCTGTTGCTTGGGCACCTGGGTGGCTCAGTTGGTTAAGCGGCTTCCTTCACTCAGGTCATGATCTCAGGGTCCTGGGATAGAGCCCTGCATTGGGCTCCCTGCCAGGTGGGGAGCCTGCTTCTCCAGCTCCCTCTGCTCTTTCCTCTGCTTGTGCTCTCTGGCTCGCTTGCGTGTGCACTCGTGCACTCTCTCTCTCTGTCAAATCTTTTAAAAAATGCTATTTCTTGATTGGTCTGTTGATTAAAGTTTTAATGGAATCAGCTGTCAAACTAGGGGCTTTGTTTGGAGACTCTCCTTTGGGATCAGGAATAAAGTAGCTATGGAAGAGAAATGGAGGGAATTAAACTACTTAGGTGTCTTTTTAAGTTCACTTGGAGTCTATTCTTGAGGATTCAGTGCAGCAAGTTAGGCATGTATGTCAGATCTCCCTTCGAGAGAGAACCTTCCGTGAGCAGTGTATTAGATGACAGCCTCCAGCTGCTGCACCTTTGGAATCCACAGCATCATCTATGCAGAGATTTGCTCTCCCTGGGTATCCCTAGCTTGTTACTGAGTACAGTGAGGAAACGGGGCCAGGTCATCCCTGCCCAAAGCAGGACTCCTTCTAGTAGGAAATCTTTGCTCCAGTGGTGCCCATTTGCCCAGCCAAGGCTCTCAGTGCTCACAGCTTCTACCTTATCTTTTTCATAATACTGGACTCACATTGTGAGCCAAAGGCTTTCCCTTGTATTCCCTCTCCTTTTTATTCTTTACAGGAAATTTTCCCCAAGAAACCTTTTGTACTTCTGTTTCTCTGTAGGCATATGCTTCTCAGAAGACCCGAACTGATAAAGGTATACAACCAAGGAATTAGCTTATGGTGGTGAGAGGAAAGCAAATGTTTGCCTTCCCTTTCTGAGGGGTACAAGTGTGTCCCATGGCCCCTTCTCTCTTCAGTTCTTACGAGGAACTTGGAAGCCCTTATGAAATTTTCCTGAAGAAGTGGAGAGGTAGGGCTCTTAATGTGCCATGCTTCCTTTTCTGGTCAGTTCCTCAAATGATCAAATTCACACAAAAATGATGGACATTGGACAGCTGTTTTTTGTATTTTAGTAAAAAAAAATTGTATTGGTTATAATGTTCCCTCTTTAACTTCTGATTTTAGTCATTTGAGTCTTTTTTTCTTAGTTCATCTAGCTGATGGTTTGTCTATTTTTTGATCCTTTCAGAAAACCAACTCTGTTTTTTTCTATTTTAGTAAATTTCTAAAGAGAAGGAGCCTATGCATCAGTAGATTGGTGAGCCCAGGTTCCATGCAGAAGCACAGCTTACATGACATGGATTATAGGGAAGAAAGAGTCCTGTGTGTGAGGTGTAGACAGGGTTTGTACCACGCTGATTGTTGGGGACCTGGTTGTCACATGTCCCTCATCACAAAGGGCTTGCTGCCCATTGCAGGGTATCCTCGTGAAGCCAAAGTAGCTAGCTCCCTCAGGATCTGCCTCACCAAGTTCATGACTTCCAGTGGAGCCCCACAGTCAGACTGAGTGAGGCAGGGGCATGAAGGCCTGGCTGTGTTCACGCATTGGGCACAACTCTGATGGACAGTAGTTCATAGATTCCCGTTGAGTTGATGCAGCTTCCTTGGGTCTTCCTCACAGTTCAGTGTTCCCTCAGCCTTCCACAGGTGTTGATTACAAATAAATATCTTACGCCCCAGACTCTGTTTTGGCATCTTATTCCAGAGAATGCAACCTGCAACAGTAAGCATAAATGTGAAAGAAAGGAAAAACAAATAGAAAATGTAAATGAATTCAAAGAAAAGGAATTTGTAGCATGTGGGGAAATAAAAGTAAGATATAGGTGAGTTGGTTTCTCCAAAAACATTTTATAACCTTGGAAGCTACTTTGAATTATTAGTGTATGCAGTGCTACAGAACAGACAGTTGGCCCACAGAGTCCAGTAACNGGCTCCCAGCAGAGGAGCCTGATGTGGGGCTCGATCCCACAACGCCGGGATCACGCCCTGAGCCGAAGGCAGACGCTTAACCGCTGTGCCACCCAGGCGCCCCTGCATGCAAGTTTTTCTTGAGACCTGGACATTTCCCTGTGTTATAAGAGGCACTAGTTTGTGGAGTCTTCATTTGCCATTTATGTGTAGAAGCATCAGAAGAAAAATATTCACTTTCTGTCCCTGGAAAGTACACTCAGAGTGGAGGAAAGTCCAATACATTTTTAGTGAACATCAGAAGGACAAAAGGAGATAGACTGCCAGATGAAATTTTACAGGACAAGCATATTCTGAGTGGTCAAGAAGAACATGAAGAAGAGCTTTGGTACAGTTGGTTAAAATCTTCTCTGTGCTGACTACAAAACTATCAGGGAGCGCTGAACACTCTGAAAAGTAAAGTCTAGAGGGAGACAGGTACCCTCCGGGGCTGCATTTGTGGTCCCATCAAAGTAGAGAAATACACAGAGGTCTCAGAGAAGGCCACTTCCGATGAACCACTGCCGTGTCCTGTCTTTTAACAGAAGTTCTCCTTAATTTATGCGGTTATCTGTCCCAGTCTCTACTTCATCTTACTTGTGACAATCATTCCATTGTATGAATCCCTTACCAAATTACAGACCATGGGAGCTCAAATACCTATAGGTGCTTAAAAATATGCTAAATTAGAATACTGGGAAACTTAGTGCCCGCCTGCTGTGTGCACGTGTACACACAGCAAATCTTAAAACATTTTCCTGATGATGGCATGTGTGCCTGTTCTTTGGCGGGGGGAGAAATTCAGAAATGCCGCCAGCAGATGGCGACAGTTGATCACATTTGAACTTAGATAAAGTAGGTTATCAGTAGTAGTTTTTGGAGACCTCATTCTCCTCTCCTCAGTAATTTTTTCCTGTTTTCCCTTCCCTTTCAGTAAAGTCAGGCTTCTACGTAGGGTCAGAATTAAGAGCAATCATGAAGGTAACTGTAAAGGAAAATACCAACTCAAACTAGGTCTTCAAAAATGTTTGCTTTCATGCTTTTTTTGGGGAGGGCAAGCTTTAGAAGCAGGGGGTGTAAATGGGCCTAGTATTTTGGACAATTGCCCGATTGCAGGTAGCTCAGTTAAAATGGCTGTTCGTTTCTGGAGCACTCACAGACACTGCTTCCAACATGTGTTCTTTGTATTTTACTCTCACGTAGAATTATTCGTCAAAAATTGCGGGCTCAGCTTCTAGAGGATACATTTTACAGATCATAAACATTCTAAATGTTTAATTCCTTTTGCAATTAAACACAGAGTCACAGAGCAGCATGAATTCCAGGGCCTAGTTTTGCTTCAGGTTATCTATCCACCATCGTCAACTCTGTGCCTGCAGATGACGTGCCAAGGGGTCACTGTGTGTCTGGACTTGGTAAGAAAAGCCATTAGAATGTTTCATTTCTTTCTGGACATAAAGCTTCTTTGTGCGCAATGTATTATAATGCTGGGACACAGCATTATATTGCTTCGGGGCAAAAAGAAGGGCTAAGAGGAACACAAGAAATAAGCCGAACGTATAGTTTTTTGTGAAGGTCAATGTCAAGATTGAGGAAGTTTGCAGAATATGCCAATGACAGAAAATAAGAGTGGTTTACATGCTGACTAAATATTTCCTCACTTTAAAAAATGACGTTAAAGCTTGCCCTCCCCAAAACGTGAAAGCAAACATTTTTCAAGACCTAGTTTGAGTTGGTATTTTTCTTTACAGTTACCTTCATGATTGTTTTTAATTCTGACCCTACATAGAAGCCTGACTTTACTGAAAGGGAAGGGAAAAGGGAAGATCCTTAGCTGTTGTCTAAGTGTTAATGTTTGAAGTATTCTGTTGCTTCAGAATCGTGACACCACAAGACAGAGAGGATGCCCATATGTCTAAGTAGGCAAGGTCAAGCTGAAGGCCAGAGAAGAGGAGCAGAGGAAGTGTATGTGTGTGCGCACATGGAAAAAATATTCCTGTCTTTGTGTCACAGATCCTAGGCATGGCTGTCTTCTAAGTTTTGGCTCCAGTATAAATTTTGCTGTTATTTCTATATCTTTTTTTAATGTTTTTTTTATTATATTATGTTAGTCACCATACAGTACCTCCCTGGTTTCTGATGTAAAGTTCGATGATTCATTAGTTGCATATAACACCCAGTGCACCATGCAATACGTGCCCTCCTTACTACCCATCACCAGTCTATCCCATTCCCCCACCCCCCCTCCCCTCTGAAGCCCTCAGCTTGTTTCTCAGAGTCCATAGTCTCTCATGCTTCATTCCCCCTTCTGATTACCCCCCCTTTCTTCCCCTACCGATCTTCCTAGTTCTTATGTTCCATAGATGAGAGAAATCATGTGATAACTGTCTTTCTCTGATTGACTTATTTCACTTAGCATTATCTCCTCCAGTGCCGTCCATGTTGCAGCAAATGTTGAGAATTCGTTCTTTCTGATAGCTGAGTAATATTCCATTGTATATATGGACCACAGCTTCTTAATCCAGTCATCTGTTGAAGGGCATCTCGGCTCCTTCCATGATTTGGCTATTGTGGACAATGCAGCTATGAACATTGGGGTGCATATGGCCCTTCTCTTTACTACGTCTGTATCTTTGGGGTAAACACCCAGTAGTGCAATGGCTGGGTCATAGGGTAGTTCAATTTTTAACTTTTTAAGGGACCTCCACACTGTTTTTCAGAGTGGCTGTACCAACTTGCATTCCCACCAGCAATGTTGGAGGGATCCGNTATCTCCTCCAGTGCCGTCCATGTTGCAGCAAATGTTGAGAATTCGTTCTTTCTGATAGCTGAGTAATATTCCATTGTATATATGGACCACAGCTTCTTAATCCAGTCATCTGTTGAAGGGCATCTCGGCTCCTTCCATGATTTGGCTATTGTGGACAATGCAGCTATGAACATTGGGGTGCATATGGCCCTTCTCTTTACTACGTCTGTATCTTTGGGGTAAACACCCAGTAGTGCAATGGCTGGGTCATAGGGTAGTTCAATTTTTAACTTTTTAAGGGACCTCCACACTGTTTTCCAGAGTGGCTGTACCAACTTGCATTCCCACCAACAATGTAGGAGGGATCCCCTTTCTCCACATCCTCTCCAACAATTGTTGTTTCTTGCCTTGTCTATCTTTGCCATTCTAACTGGCGTAAGGTGGTATCTCAGTGTGGTTTTGATTTGAATTTTCCCTGATGGCTAATGATTTTGAACATTTTTTCATGTGTCTGTTAGCCATTTGTTTGTCATCATTGGAAAAATGTCAGTTCATATCGTCTGTCCATTTTATGATTTTATTTGTTTCTCGCGTTTTGAGTTTGAGAAGTTCTTTGTAGATCTTGGATACCAGTCTTTTATCTGTAGCATCATTTGCAAATATATTCTCGCATTCTGTGGGCTGCCTCTTAGTTTTTTTGACTGTTTCCTTGGCTGTGCAGAAGCTTTTTATCTTGATGAAGTCCCACAAGTTCATTTTATCTTTTGTTTCTCTTGCCTTTAGAGCTGTGTCTTGAAAAAGGTTGCTTTGGCCGATGTCGTAGAGGTTGCTGCCTATGTTCTCCTTTAGAATTTTGATGGATTCCTGTCTCACATTGAGGTCTTTCATCCATTTGGAGTTTATTTTTGTGTATGGTGTGAGAGAGTGGTCAAGTTTCATTCTTTTGCATGTAGCTGTCCAATTTTCCCAGCACCATTTATTGAAGAGACTGTCTTTTTTCCACCGGATGTTTTTTCCTGCTTTATCAAAGATTAGTTGCCCAAAGAGCCGAGGGTCCATTTCTGGGTTTTCTATTCTGTTCCATTGGTCTATGTGTCGTCTGTTTTTGTGCCAGTACGCTGTCTTTGTGATCACAGCTTTGTAGTACAGCTCGAAATCCGGCATTGTGATGCCCCCAGCTTTGTTTTTCCTTTTCAGCAGTTCCTTGAAGATTCTGGGCCTTTTCTGGTTCCATACAAATTTAAGGACTATTTGTTCCAGTTCTTTGAAAAATGTCCTCGGTATTTTGATCGGGATAGCATTGAAAGTGTAGATTGCTCTGGGTAGCATGGACATTTTAACTATGTTAATTCTTCCAATCCATGAGCATGGAATATTTTTCCATCTTTTTATGTCTTCCTCAATATCTTTCAAAAGTGATCTATAGTTTCTAGGATATAGGTCCTTTACGTCTCTGGTTAAGTTAATTCCAAGGTAACGTATGGTTTTTGGTGCTATTGTAAATGGGATGGATTCCCTAATTTCTCTTTCTTCAGTCTCATTTTTCGTGTATAGAAATGCAACTGAATTCTGAGCATTGATTTTGTATCCTGCCACATTAGTGAATTGCTCTATAACTTCTAATATTTTGGGCATGGAGTCTTTTGGGTTTTCCATATAGAGTATCGTGTCATCTGTGAAGAGAGACATTTTGACTTCTTCTTTGCCGGTTTGGATACCTTTTATCCCTTTTCGTTGTCTGGTTGCTGTTGTAAGGACTTCTAGTACTATGTTGAATAATAGTGGCGAGAGTGGGCATCCTTGTCGTGTTCCTGATCTTAAGGGAAAGGCTTCCAGCTTTTCCCCATTGAGAATGATATTTGCTGTAGGCTTTTCATAGATGGTTTTTATGAGATTGAGGAATGTACCCTCTATCCCTACACTCTGAAGGGTTTTAATCAGGAAAGGATGCTGTATTTTGTCAAATGCTTTTTCTGCATCTATTGAGAGAATCATATGATTTTTGAATTTTTCTTTCCGGATAAAATCTAAGAGACCGATTGATTTGCGAGTGTTGAACCATGCTTGCATCCCAGGTATGAATCCCACTTGGTCATGATGGATAATCCTTTTAATGTACTGTTGGATTCTATTAGCAAGGATCTTGTTGAGGATTTTGGCATCCATATTCATTAGAGAAATCGGTCTGTAATTCTCCTTTTTGAGGGGGTCTTTGCCTGGTTTGGGGATCAAGGTAATATTAGCCTCATAGAATGAGTTTGGTAGCTTTCCTTCTGTTTCTATTTTTTGAAATAGCTTTAGGAGAATAGGTATTATTTCTTCTTTGAGTGTTTGGTAGAATTCCCCAGGAAAACCATCCGGGCCTGGAGTTTTGTTTTTTGGAAGGTTGTTTATCACTGACTCAATCTCTTCATAATTAATTGGCCTGTTTAAAAAATCAATTTCTTCCTGTTTCAGTCTTGGTAGTTTATAGGTTTCCAGGAAGGCCTCCATCTCTTCCAGATTGCTTAATTTATTGGCATAAAGCTGTTGATAAAAGTTTCTAATAATCCTTCCAATTTCATTGGTGTTGGTCGTGACCTCTCCTTTTTCATTCATAATTTTATTAATTTGGGTCCTTTCTCTATTCTTTTGGATAAGTCTTGCCAGTGGTCTGTCAATTTTATTGATCCTCTCAAAGAACCACCTTCTAGTTCTGTTGATCTGCTCTACTGTACTCCTGATTTCTAATTCATCGTTTTCTGCTCTAATCTTGGTCAGCTGCTTCCTCGTGCATGGATTAGGTCTGTCCCTCTTCTGCTGTTCCAGCTTCTTGAGGTGAGAATAGAAACTGCATTTTAGATTTTTCTATTCTTTTGAGTGAGGCTTGGATGGCTATGTATTTCCCCCTTAGGACTGCCTTTGCAGTATCCCATAGGTTTTGGACCGTTGTGTATTCATTCTCGTTGGTCTCCATAAATTGTTTAATTTGTTTTTTGATTTCCTGGTTTATCGAGTCATTCTTGAGCAGGATGGTTCTTAGCCTCCAAGTGTTTGAGTTTCTTCCAGGTTTTTCCTTGTGGTTGAGTTCCAATTTCAGAGCGTTGTGGTCTGAGAATATGCAGGGGATAATTTCAATCTTTTGGTATTGGCTGAGACCTGTTTTGTGTCCCAGAGCATGATCTATTCTTGAGAATGTTCCATGGGCATTTGAATAGAATGAGTATTCTTTGGTTCTGGGGTGTAGTGTTCTATATATATCTATGAGGTCCAACTTGTCAAGTATGGCATTCAACACCCTTGTTTCTTTGTCGAGTTTTGNCATTCAAAGCCTTTGATTCTTTGCTTAGTTTTTGCCAGGGTGTTCTGTCTATTTCTGATAGTGGGGTGTTGAGGTCCCCTACTATTACTGTGTTCTTATCTATATGTCTCTTTATTTTGGTTAAGAGTTGGCTTGTGTATCTTGCTGCTCCCCTGTTGGGGGCATATATATTAATAATTGTCATATCCACTTGTTGAATACTTCCTTTAAGAATAATATAGTGCCCTTCTGTGTCTCTAACTATAGTCTTTAGTTTAAAATCCAATCTGTCTGATATGAGAATTGCTACCCCAGCTTTCTTTTGAGGTCCATTGGCGTGAAAGATGGTATTCCATCCCTTTACTTTCAGTCTGAATGTATCTTTAGGTTCAAAATGTGTCTTTTGTAGACAGCAAACGGCTGGGTCATGTCTTTTTATCCAATCTGCAACCCTGTGGCGTTTTATGGGAGAGTTTAAGCCATTTAGATTGATAGAGATTATTGACAGATATGATTTTAATGATGCCATTTCTCTTTAAAGTCTTTGTATCGGTTGTGACTTGCTGCTCTGTATCACTCTTGGGGCCTTTTTACCTTTATAGAACCCCCCTTAATATCTCCTGTAGGGCTGGTTTCATGGTTACGAAATTGGTTAATGACTGGTGATTCTGGAAGGTCTTTATTTCCCCATCTGAATGACAGCCTTGCTGGATAAAGGATCCTTGGCTGCGTAGCATGTTTTTCTCTGAAAGAGCTTTAAAAATGCCCCCCNAACCCTTTCTCTCATTCCAGGTCTGTGTAGACAGGTCTGACGTAATTCTGATACCTTTGCCTTGGTACGTGAGAAATTTCTTTGCCCTGGCCGCTTTCAATACTGTATCCTTGGATCTAATATTTGCGAATTGCACTATGACGTGACGTGGCGTATGTTTGTTGTAGTTGAGCTTGGGAGGGGTCCTCTCTGCCTCTTGGACACGAATGTTTGTTTCCCTTGCTAGATTAGGGAAGTTTTCAGCTACAATTTGTTCAAATATCTCTTCTAGACCTCTGTTTTTCTCCACCTCCTTGGGGATGCCAATGATTCTGACATTGGAACGTTTCATTGAGTCAGTAATCTCCTGTACATACATTCCTGAGCATGGATTTTTTTGAGTCCAGATTCTGTTTTAGCTTTCTCTTCTACTAACCCATCCTCCAATTCGCTGATACGTTCTTCTGCCTTATTCACCCTGGCTGTCAGAGCCTCTAGTTTTGAGTGCATTTGGCTCATAGAATTTTTAATTTCTGCCAGATTTACTCTTATTTCCGCTCTTAGAGATTCTATATTTCATTAACATTTTTGTTAATACTTTTTTCAAGTCTGCACATCATCTTGACCATTGTTACTCTGAATTCCATTTCTGATAATTTGGTTATATCCATATCAATTAGTTCTGTGGCAGAGGCCACAGACTCGTTGTCTTTTCTTTGGTGGGGGGGATTTCTCCTTCTCATCATTCTGATGAGGAGAGGTTGCGGGGTTGTCCAGAGCCCAAATTATTGACCGGGACCCAGGCCATGCGCCCTTGTTTTACAGGGATCTTAGGGATGTGGGCTTCTTGATTTTTCAGCCTGCCTTCTGGGGGAGGGGCCTGCCACGCCGATACTCCGGCAGCCCTGTTTGGGTAGAGAGTCCGTGTCCCCTGCGAGGGGGGAATGGGGATGGGCACACTGTGAGCTGGTATTTCCAGGCTTTTGTTCTCTGGTGGCTTTCCCTGGTGGTTTGCTGTGCCTCTTCGGAGAGAGCAGCAGTGGCCGAATCTCAGCCTCTGTCTCAGAACAGAGGGATCGGGGACCGTTCTCCACTGATGTTCTGGCCACTTTAACTCTGTTTCTGTTGCTGTTGCGCCCCACACCCGGCGTCCCAGCCCTCACTTCCAGGGCCGGCGCGTCTCTGTCCTTTGTGTTTCTTTCTTTCTTTCTTTTTTAAAGATTTTATTTATTTATTCGACAGAGATAGAGACAGCCAGCGAGAGAGGGAACACAAGCAGGGGGAGAGGGGCGCCCCTGTCCTTTGTGTTTCTAACACCACCAGCCGCCGGGCTCGATCCCATAACGCCAGGATCACGCCCTGAGCTGAAGGCAGACGCTTAACCGCTGTGCCACCCAGGCGCCCCTGTCCTTTGTGTTTCTAACACCACCAGCCGCCCACACGTGCTCCCGGAGCTCCCGGTCTCAGTCTGGATCCAGTGAGCACATCAAGGTTCCGTGAGAAGTCTGGTGGTGCGCACTCTCCAGCTCATGGTCTCAGTCTGTTTTCTCGCAGGTGCCGGTCTGCGAGTCTGCCCGCTCCCCCATTCGGGTGGCTACCTCTTCCAAGCGCCTGTAGGCGGCGGCTCCCTCCCCCTTCCGTTTATTTTCCGATATCCGTGCGCGGTTTCACGGCTCCCTGCTTCGTACCTCAATACTCAACCCTGGAGATGTTCATTTGTAGAGATCCAGATGTATCTTCTTGTGTCTCAGGCTGATTCTGTGGATGTTCAGGCTGGTCTGGTGCCTATCCAGCTCGACTCAGGGGACCGGCTGAAAAAGGGGTCCCCTACTCCTCCGCCATCTTAACCAGTTACCTCCGTTATTTCTATATCTAAATGTAAGGTATTTGTGTCCGCACAGAAAATCCTTCTAGTTGTTTGGCAGGTTATGCTCATCTAGTAAGCAGTTATTGAAAAACAAAACAACAATGTAGAAACAGCTTTTGTTTTCATTTATTTTTTATTCAATATTTACGTAGAGTGTGCATGTGAGTGCACAAGCAGGGGGAGGGGCAGAAGGAGAGGGAGAAGCAGACTCCCTGCTGAGCAGGGTTCCCAACCCAGGACTCCATCCTGGGATCATGACTTGAGTCGAAGGCAGGTGCTTAACCAACTGAGCTGCCTAGGTGCCCAGAGAAACAATTTTTAAAGAAAAAATTCAGTATTATACTTCATAATTTTATTCCATTTGATTCTTCATTGAATGTCCTGAGCAGATTTTCAAGTCAGCTATAGAGCAGTACACCTTCACCGTCTGTTGATTTGTGGAAATGTAAAGACTATAGCTGTGGATCTCTAAGGGAGAAAAAGAAAAAAAAGGCAAGTGGATGAAAGAGTTTCCAAGGAACTCCTTTAAAATAACACCCAAATATCTTTCAAAAGCCTCAATCTAAAGGTATTCTCCAGAGCACTGGTTGAGTTCAGCCAGTTTTTTTTTTTTTTAATAACAAATTCATACATCCATATAGTGGTCCCCTCTTGTCCACGAGACATACATTCCAAGACCCCCATTGGTTGCCTGAAGCCATGGGTGGTACTGAACCCTGTATGTGTTTTTCCCTATGTATGCATACTTGTGATAAAGTTTAATTTATAAATTAACACAGGAAGATGTTTACAGTAACTAATAATAAAATAGACCAGCTACAACAACATAGTGTAATAAAAGGTATGTGAATGTGGTCTTTGTCTTTTTCTCAAAATATTGAACTGAACTCACCTTCCTGTCCTTGTGATGACGTGAGATGATAAAATGCCTACATGAGGTGAAATGAGGTGAACGACGTAGGCACTGTGCAGTGTTAGGCTCCTGTTACCTTCTGACAACACAGTGGGGAGAGGAGCAGCTGCTTCCAGACCACGGCTGACCTCCATAACTGCAACCATGGGAAGTGAAACCGTGGATAAGGGGGACTACTGTACAGACATTTGAACACAGTACTTGGTATGTTAGTGTGACACTGGGAACCATCTAAAACTCTGGGAAATTATTTAACAAATGAAGTCATGTTTATTCATGAAAATGTTTTATTGTCAGGATAAGTCCTTAACATGAACGCTTATATTCTTTTTTTTTTTTTTTTTTTTTTTTTTTTTTTTTTTTTTTAAAGATTTTATTTATTTATTCGACAGAGATAGAGACAGCCAGAGAGAGAGGGAACACAAGCAGGGGGAGTGGGAGAGGAAGAAGCAGGCTCACAGTGGAGGAGCCTGATGTGGGGCTCGATCCCATGACGCCGGGATCACGCCCTGAGCCGAAGGCAGACGCTTTAACCGCTGTGCCACCCAGGCGCCCCTGAACGCTTATATTCTTAACATCATTCAAAAATGTAAGAGTACAAACAGGATGTGCAAACAGTATGAATGCAGAAACACCCTAAATTTAACAATAATTTCATGGAAACTAAGGCTGGATGAAAATTCACCAGTATGTTTTTAGTAGAAATACTTAAGAGGGATATTATGTGTTTTCTTTCCCCCCCAAATTTCTCTATAGTTTCCCCCCAAATTTTAATGGCTCTGTGCTTTCTATTAGAAAGACACATACAGGGGCACCTGGGTGGCTCAGTTGGTTAAGCCTCTGCCTTTGGCTCAGGTCATGATCTCAGGGTCCCTTCTCACTTAGCAGTGAGTCTGCTTCTCCCTCTCCCTCTGTGATCTCTCTTGCTTTCACATTCTTTCAAATAAATAAAATCTTTTTTAAAAAAAAACAACAACACAGGCATGCACATGTACAGTTTAAGTTTTGAGTATTTGTTTCCATCCTCAGTTTACCCTTTGCAGAAAGAAGGCATTCTGGTATCCCATGGGTCTGTATCCTAACAACCCTCTGAGTATTAAAAAGGAAAAAATATTAAAAATGACTAGTAAGAGTTGTATGAATTTTGGAGTTGGCTTAGTAATGACAAGTTTATTAGCTTATTTTTCCGTTATTATAAGGCTTTCCTGTCCCACAAGATACCACAGTGTCTAACTTGGATCCTTAGTTGTTACTTTTGGTTAAAAACCACTTGCCTCTTGAATCATCTTTGAAGGTAAAAGTCTAGCCTGGTAGAGTGCCAACTTTGTGAGTTTTTTGAATCCTAAAGAGCAGCGTGAGAATTCTCAGACCAAAGGTAGAAGTGGGCAGGAAGGTCTAGGGTTTGGGGAAGGGAGGCTCCCTAAGTGTGTGATTGGGGAGGTTTTCCCTCTATAGTTCTGCCCCAGGCGGTTTCCAGATAAGACTGTTTGATCACCACCCACTCCGTCCTGCTCAAAAACTAAAACACAAATAAGCCTGGGTCCACATTGCGTGGGCCCCTGGAAGGACCAAGTGGGGCGGGGGGGGCAGGACTTCCTAATGAGATGCAGGCACTCTGGCACTGAGAAATGCTAAGCCTAATGCCTTTCCTTCCCATGTCCTCCTCCCCTTTCTTCTGCTGTGCAGGGAAGCCACCCCTAGGCCCTTGACCCTGACAGAAGCTTGGTCTGTGATTACTGGGAGAGAGAACAGTTGAAGCAACAGTCAACAGTTAAGAGGGAGAGGAAAGGCTTTATTAAGGGCCGCTGGGCTCCATACTTGGGCTGATAAGGAAGCTTTATCTGGGCCTTGGATCTGCTCCTTGCCTCTAGTGCTGGTATAAACAACCAGGAGTTGACTATAGTCTTCCAAATGGAGATTCACTAATTTTTAGTATATTTCCCAGAGTCCTCCCCTCTCCTTTTTTTTTTTTAAGATTTTATTTATTTATTTATTTGACAGAGATAGAGACAGCCAGCGAGAGAGGGAACACAAGCAGGGGGAGTGGGAGAGGAAGAAGCAGGCTCATAGCGGAGGAGCCTGATGTGGGGCTTGATCCCATAACGCTGGGATCACACCCTGAGCCAAAGGCAGACGCTTAAGGACTGCGCCACCCAGGCGCCCCCCTCCCTTCTCCTTCTAAAACCTGTGTACTTTTCCTCCCTGTATTAGCAGTCTGCGAGAAGGTAAGTGACAGGGCACAGCAAGTTCATTCAGAGGACTTTTTATGCAAACCCAAGAAAGAGACCTATTTGCAAATCTGTAGTGGGGATCCCCCCAATCCTGCCCCAAGTCTGTCATTCTTTGTCCAGTTTCCTGGGCTTTTGCAGGAATCTCTACAACTATTTGTCTTTTTCTTTTTGCGTAGAGAGGAAGGGGCAGGAGGATAGAGAGGAGAAGAAAGGAAAGCCCAGTTGTGGCTTCTGGACAACATGTTTAGGTCCCAGTCGTCTTGTTTATGGGTTTGTGGAGTAGTTGCTGTACTTCCTACAAATTCCAGTCTGATTTCGCAGTTCCAGCCAATATGTCAATGGTATTATTTGTGCTGCAGAATAGCACTGAATCCACAACTCTATCATATTGTGTTACCATAATCACTGAGAGGAGTGAAATTTAGCATTAATATATGGTGATATATAATAAAGCAAATGCCCAGGCTGTGAACCAGAAGTCTTGTGAAATTACAGGCTTTTCTCCTCTCTTTTTTCCTTACATACATTTCATTTTATAGGATCACAGTGGATAATACAAATATAATTGCTGAAACTTAGAGTGTTCGCTAGAGGGCAGAGTGAGTTCCAAGAACATAGACCAAAAACAAATTTTTAACTTTGTTAATTTGAATCTCTTGTGATCAGGTACTAGATCCAAGAATTAAAATCTTTAAAAACCGTCTTGAATTGGGATCACATGTACAAAGCATTTCTATGCATTATTGAAAACTTTGTCTTATATGCATATCTTAAATGTATAAGGCAGTCTTAAAGATGTGTATTTGTAATATTTATAAACATGTTTTAGGTATTTATACTGCATGAAAGTGCCTGTAATTACTTATGGCTTTTTGGGAGTGTGTGTTTGTGTGTGTGTGTGTGTGTGTGTGTGTGTGTGTGATTTTTTAAAGTTGTTTTGGTGGCTTATTAGGTCTGTTTTCCAGTCTCTCTCTCTCTTTTCCTTTCTCTCTCCCATTCTCTCTTTACTAAAACAAGGCAGCTAGGTTGCCCTTGAAACAGTTTCAGACTTGAAAGATTTAGTAAACAAAAATGTTTTATAACCTTTTCAGTGGGAGTTCTTAACAGATGTGTTCTTCCTCGTGAGGCTTTCCCTGCTGTTTGATCTTTTCCTCCAAAGCAATTCGTTAAAGTGGCAAAAACCCAGGCGGGATAATTATGCTGAAATGGGCCAGCGGCCAGGGCACTGCATCAGTCCTTCAGGATGCTAGCTGTCATCCCTGCAAGACTGCCGTAGCCAGTGCAGCTGTGGGGTACTAAGAGACCCAGGGAAGGGACAGGAGGGGATGTCTGTCTGAGTTCGGTGATGGGTTACAAGCTTGTAATGGGCTGAGTTTCTTTAAAGCTACTGGAATACGCATCACCCGTTTCCTTTAGGGAACAAAGTATGGAGTGAGGCTGAGGGGGCAGAGATATTATCATAGAATCAGGATGTCTGGTCAAGCAGAAATTTCGTTTTGTTTTGTTTTTAGTTATTCAAAGTTGCCAGCTGCTGCTCTTTATAGAGTGAAGTCACCAAGTCAACATAGAGAAAACTCAGCTCTTCCGGGAATAAGCCCCAATTTGCTCTTTTAAGCTACGCTACTGTCAGGCAAAAGGGTATTTGTTCCTCAGGGTGGTTGTGTAAAGGGACTTTTTCAGGCGAGTTCCAGGTGGTCATGGAGCTCTGCCACTCCCTTTGATAGCCTGTAGCCCAGGGAGGTGGGTATACATTTCATATCTAGTTTCCGTTTACTATTGCCCCAGCCCCAACTCCCTACTATGTGTCATTCACCAAGCACTGCAACACGGAGAGCCGAGGCCTTCTTCAGTGAACTCCATTATTGGCCACAGAAGATACTGTGATGCGCCTTGGTCAGTCAGTACTTCTGACCTTCAGCTGTGGACAGTGGATTGTAGGGGAGTTGGGATAGGGTGGGCTTCCCTTCAGAAACACTGGTCTTTGTTCTGTTCTACCAAATCTGACTGTAGTAATTTTCTATTCTCTAAAAAATTGCCACTAATTTAGTAGCTTAGGACAACATAAAAGTATTATCTAGTTTCTGTGGGTGAGGAGTCTCCAGACCTGGGTTAACTGGGTCCTCTGCTCAGTTCTCACCTGGGTGAAATCAAGGTGTCAGGGCGGCAGCCGCATCTAAGATCCTTTGGCAAGTTCACAGGTTGTTGGCTAAATTCAGTCTTTACACTTGTGGACTTGGTCCTCAGCAACTAGAGGGCTCCCACATTTCCCTGTCAGGTGGCCCTCTCCACAACATTCGTGTCTTGAAAACCAACAGGAGAGTGTTTCTGCTGGCTTCTTCCTTTTCTTATCTGTACATCCTCTTTTTTCTTTTTTTAAAGATTTATTTATTTATTTTAAAGAGCATGAGTGGGGGAAGAGGCAGAGGGAGAGAGAAACTCTCAAGCAGACTTGCTGTTGAGTGCAGAGCCCAATGTGGGGCTTGATCTCACAGCGCTGAGATCATAATCTGAGTGGAAATCAAGAGTTGGATGCTTAGCCAACTGAGCCACCTAGGCACCTCTCTATATCCTCTTTTAAGTGACTTACCTGGTTAGGTCAGGTTAACCAGAATAATTTTCCTTATGATTAACTTAGTCAAATAATCAGGATCCTTAATTAGATCTACAAAATCCCTTTACTTTTTCCATAAAACATAGTTAACTACAGAGTGGTATCCTGTCGTATTCATACCTCCTGCTCACACTCAAGGGAGTGGGATTATACAGAGCAGTGGGATTATACAGAGCATGTAACCCAGGGGTTGGGAATCTTGGAAGAACTCTGCCATTCCTGACTAGAACATTCCCTTTATTTCCCAGGTAAAATTTTAGTGTTCAAACCAGCTGATTGCCACGTGGTTTGCATATCCTAACTAGGTATTGTAACCATTTCCTTATCTGTTCAGTAATGAAAGAAATTTAAGCTAGAAACCCAACTGGCGTAATGTCACATTCATTGAGACTACTTCTAACTCTATACTTAATTGAAAATTTTGTTTCTTCCACATCACCTTTATTCAGTCCAAATTGTATATATCAGAGAAGCCTAAAGGCATGAATTAGGGATGAAAGTGACTTTAAAAATATTTAGTAGTTCCAAATTTTGGGGGTATTAGAATGTATGTATATGATCGTCCCCTACAAAAATAATTCTATTAAGTAAAAGGCACAAATCTAAAATGAATTCAATGACATTTCAATAACCTTGTATTTTATTAATCACAGTACATCCAAACATTTGAAAAATTGTGTGTGTATTTATATTCTAATTTATTTTGTTATGTTTTAGGGAATGCCATTTATTTCCACTGTTGACAGTTCTTAGTAATATTTTTATACCTTAAGCAATAAATCTATACCTGCCTAGGGAAGAATTGAGCTATTCTAGTTTACAGGTGAGGAGTGCATTATTAAATAAAAGTCTAAGGAAAACTAGATAGGTGAGTTATGTCATGACCCCAAGGTTCATGAGAAAACTGAAACTAGAATAAAGATCTCCCAGCCCCATGAAACTTAGAGCATATCATGTTGCTTAAACTTTGAACCACAAACATCTAAATCTCTTTGCTCAAAGCCTGCAAGTTAATAGATCCTCTTTGCTTGATGTGTTTGAGAAACCCACAGTAGTTGGGAGCCGAGAACAATTGAGCAGGCAAGACAGGGAAGGGTATAAAGGAAAGGGGGTTAATTTCAAGTTTTTCTTGATTGAGGTTTTCCTTCCATCATAATTTTGCTGGAGGTCAATTAACTGAATGTGGGGAAAATCAGATTCAGTTATGAGTCAGAAAACATGCTTTAAAGCAAAATGCAATGACAAATCTTCTTAGATAATCTGGAGTTAGGATTTTGCGTATGGCTTTTCTCCTAAATCAAGATGGAAAATGGAGATTTAATTATAACTCTTAAGGTATTTTTAAACAATTTTATTGAGATAATTTATACCATCAGATTCACCTGTATTGTGATTTTCAGTAAATTTAGTGAGTTGTGTAACAATCATATTATAATCCACTCCTGAAGCATTTTTATCACACCGATAAGATCCCTTCTATCCATTTACAGTTAATCCCCATCCCACTCCTAAACCGCTCCCTTTGCCCTAGCCCCAGGCAATTATTAATTTACTTTTTGTTTCTATAGATTTGCCTGTTCTCAACATTTCACATGAATGGAATTGTACAATATTTGGCCTTTTTGCTTCTGTGTTCTTTCATATTGTGTATGTTTTTGAAGTTTATCCATGTTGTAGAATTAGAACTACATTCCTTTTTATTGCTAGATAGTATTCCATTGTATGGCTATATATTTCATTTAGTCCATTCACTAGTTGGCAGACAATATGTTTGATTCCACCTTATGATGATAATCCTATTATGAACACTGGAGCCCAAGTCTTTTTGTGTGTGTGTGTTGGCAGGGGGCATGTTTTTAATTCTCTTGAGGAGATACTAGGCATGGAGTTGCTGGGCCATGTGGTAAATTAAACTTCGTAAGAAGCTGTCAAACTCTTTTTCAGAGTGGCTCTTCCACTTTTTTTTATGTTCTCGTCAGTAACCTATAAGGCTCCTGTTTCTCTATATCCTCAACACTTATTATTTTCTAAAAAAAAAATAATAATAATAAAATAAAATCCTAGCCATCCTACTGGATGTGAAGTGGCATCTTGTTATGGTTTTGATTTGTGTTTCTCCAATGACTAATGATACTGAGCATCTTTTTATATGCTTCCTATTCTATTAGCTACTTGTATATCTTCTTTGGTGAAACGTCTATTAGATGCTTTTCCCATTCTGTGGTTGGGATGTTTGTCTTATATATGTTGATCTATAAGAGTTCCTTGTATATTTTGAATATAAGTTGTTCTTTTTTTTAATCAGATGATTTGTAGATATTTTCTTCCAGTCTATGACTTGTCTTTTTTTTTTTAAACGGGATATTTTGATGCACAAAATTTTTGATTTTTAATGAAATCCAGTTTATTTTTTTCTGTTATGTATCCTGCTTTTAGTGTCCTAAGAAATCTTTAGTTGAGGGTCTTTCCTCCTGTGTTTTCCTCTAAAAGTTTCATAGGTTTAACTCCCATATTCAGGTGTCTGACCCATTTTGAGATAATTTTTGTATATGGTGTGAGTTAGGGGTCTAAGTTAATCTTTCAATGTGACTTTAATCTTACCTTTGAAAATGGGAGATGTTACAAGATCTAAGCCCGTCATTAGGACAGTGCTAAGAGGAACTGGAGGGTGGTCAGTTTCTATCTGCTTGTTTCCCTCTCTTCCCCATTTGGTGTTAGGATAGTCACAGGCACCACTCAGACCTGTGCAGAAGACCAGCATGATGTCATATATATTTTATTTTCTTAATCAGCTTCCAACATGTTAGCATATACCTTTCCAAGAAAAATCTTATGACAAAATGTTATTTCAAAGACTTTCCTTTCAGCTATGGATTAGTTAGAAGCTACATCAAATAAGATAATGCATGAGAAAATGTCTCAAAAATCATAAAATGCCAAACAAGTGTTAGGAATTATCACTATTGCATGCAGGAAATGAGAGTAAACAGAAGCAACAGTAATGCTTTTGAGAGGGCTTAAGTAGACAAAAAGAATGGCAGTGTCAACATTAGAAGGTAAAGACCAGATTTGCAGATAATCCACCTGTAGATTGTTGAAAGTTGACTTTATCTGCATTACCTAAAATATTAAGAAGTTGGGTCAGGATCAAAGAGGTTCCTCTTGCTTGGTTGGATATGGGAGATAAAGTTGTCTTAGTAATTGGTATATTCTTTTGAAGTAAGGTAGAAATTTTGCCCTTAGATATTGATTTCTCTTGTTAATGGATGGCCCTCCTTCAAGGATGTAGGTAGAATCAGCAACTGCTTTAATAATGCCAACTTAAGTATGCTTGAAAGCCCTCAAATAACCTAAAATCTCTCCTTTACACAGTGAAATAGTTACTTTGCTTGAAATGTTCAGGATTAGTGAACACTTGAGGGGAATTTATAAGAATCTACATAGTTGTACTGAGTTGAGACATTGCTACTTAGACCTAATAAAACACTTTGCTAGTGTTACAGCCCCCATTAATCCCCTTGCTATCTACTGTTATCCAGCAGTCATGTAAGTCCTAGAGGTTTGCACATAGCCAGATCAAATTTGGAGAGAAGGAATCAGGGGAAAGTGGGGGAGCACTGCAGATTGTTGCTGGAGTGGGTAGTATAGAGATGGAAAGGTCCAGGCTTCTTTTATTCAGTAGGAATAAAAAAGATATGGCTGTCCCAAAGGTTGGAAAAGAGATCCCAAATGGAGGAAGGTGGAGGCTTATGGAGTACTGTGTTCCTAAGCAGAATTATGCCTCTGAGAAGCCCTGACTCTACGTAAATGATGGACATTAGTATTTTTTGGCAGACTGTTCTTGAGTTCTCAATTCTTGGACTGTTCACTGCATCATTTTATTTAGCATTTCTCAGGCACCGCATTCCTGCATCCAAATCCTGCCTGTTTTGTGTCCGTGTTTATGAGCTCTTATTGACCACAGCTCTTCAAGGATGGTTATTTTTATGCTCCCCATTTTGTAGAACAGAGAGGTTTGGAGTCTTGTGCTAACACAGGGCATTAGAGGTAGACCCATGGTTATAACTTGAGACCCTTAAGCTGCACAGCGTTAGACAGTCCTGTCTTAAAAACCTTGTCTATCCAAAAGTTGTGAGGAAACTGAAGCCACTGGAATTTCAGTGGCCCCAAATTCACTCCCTAAAATAACTTTCTGTGAATACTTAGGCAGTTCGTGTCTAGGGCCTTTGGGCTCAGGAAGATAGGAGGAATGTAGCAATCATTATTTTAGTTCTCTTAGTTCTAAGGCTCCCTATAGATTTGTTAATAAATCAAAGCACATGTGGGGAGTAGAGAGGCAGAGGAAATGGGGAGGGGCTTCAAATTCAGAGATAAAAATTGTCAAGAAAGAGCTTGCCCTTAGAGAAGGGGAAACAAGGAACCAGGAAGACAGAGGAGGGAACTAATAAACAAGAGGAGTCTTCATAGTGTGACACACAACAGGAGCTGGAAAACACTCAATATTTGATATCAGAGAAGAGAAGGCAGGAAACACATTCTGAGAATAACCTTACCACCTATTGCAAAGGCTTCCACGCTGTGCTCGTAGGCAAACACAAAACATCCCTCAAGGGTCAGTGCTATGCCCTCAAATGGTCGTCTTACCAATGTCAGTAGGCTAGTCAATCTGGAGTAGGCTTTGCTATGGTCTCTTCCACTCTCTCCAGATTTGGCTCCTACCCATCTACTCCTCTGTGTATTTCTTTTTGTCATGCTGTTAAGATCACTGTATGATTCTAATTCAATAGGGAGTTTTCATATTTCCCAAGCCTACATGTCTATAAAAATTGGAATTAAAAGGAGCTATTCTCTTTGATTTGGCCCTGGTATCCTGATTACCTTCTCTTGGGCCCATCCTGATTTTGTCTTGGCCCTAAGCATTTGGGCAGGTACATTTTTTATGGCTGACTTGGATTCTCTTCTTTTGTACTATCTCCAGCATTTTTCTTGTGATAGTTTCCTTTGGCAGCAATTCTTTCATCCAGCTTGCTTTTATAGTGACACTGGATTCTTTGGCTGGTCTGGCCAGGTAACCACATTCAGCAGAGTAAAATGACAGGAAGATTTAGAAATGTTTAGAAAGCTACTGGTGCCTTTTATTACCTATAGATCCTTATGGTTTTACTTTTAGGCACCTGTCCTTCTCTGTACCCCACCCCATGGAGCTAAATGACCCAGTGGTTCCCCAAGCTTTGGTATCTGGTTTACTGTCTTCCTTCCTAGCCCTCCGTGATCAATCATCATCCTGATCTCTTCTTGATCTATGTGGAGAAATTCTTCCTACACTCCAACAATCTTTATCTCACTCCTTAAACCATCCTCTGCTAGGATCACTCTCAGGACCTGGGCATGGGTTGGGAAACCGTAAACTCCAGTATTCCAGTTTCCGACTATCATTTTTCATATGTATTTTTTTTCTTTCTCTTATTCCCTATTTGCAGATTTTCTAGATGCCCTGTGACTTGTAATTGTTTAACTCATTTTATTTCTTTAAGTCCACTGTTTCCTTCCCTCTGTGGCCCACCTCTCCAGTGAAACACTTGTGGTCCCCCTCACAGTCTCTTGGTTTTGCAAGTCAGAATCAATCATTCATCCATTTACCCTTCCTAAAAAATAACAGTTAAGTAACCACCCAAAGTCATTCAGTTGTAGACCTCTGTTAGGACAAATTATGACCTTCAGTCTCCAGTGAGCCTACATTTTGGTTTTGAAATTCTTTTACACAATTCTAGCTTCTTCAGTTACAAGGATATTCTGAGCTGTTGGCACTGTTCTCATTCTCACTTACCCATTTGCCCTTCACTGATGTCACTTGCTGCAGGTGACCTTGTTTTTCCTTTACTGAGAAAATGGAAGCCATCAGTTATAAACTCCTTCAGTGTTCTACTCTTTCAGTTCAGAGGGAGAATAGCTTGTCCCAAAGTTTAGCCTTCAGCCTGCATTGTGGATCCTGTTACCTCCCCACTTTATCTCCCATCTCCTTGCTCTGTTATCTGTTTTGATGGTCTTTCTCATTCTCATTCTTCCTCCAAACCTGTAAGTACACTCACTTGCATTTATCCTACTTAAAATAATAAAATAGAAAACTTTCCATGATACTGCACCTTTTTTTACTACTGTAGTACTGTCTTTTTTATACTTTCAAGGGAAGATCCTTGAAAAGATTATTTATATTCTTTGTCCACACATCCTGTGTCTAATTCAATTAGTTTTAATATTTCCTATTCTTACCAAATAAATATATACATAAAAATTTAAGTCAAATAGTCTACATTGGCAATAATGAAAAACAGCATTCTCTTAATTCACGCCCCCCCCCCCCGCCCTTGAGTTCCCATCCTCAGACACTTTTGTTCTTCAAGTGCTCCTCTCCAAAAGTATGTTTCCATTGAGCCTCCTTTCCTATCCTTCTTCCTGCTTCTTGGATATAATCTATTTGCTCTTTTCTCTGTGTTGGCCTCTCTCTGCTATATTCGTGGCTTTCCTCAAATGGAAATGGTTTTTTCCTTGTATATTTGCATTTAAGAATGAGCTACCCATTAGCTTTTTGGAAACTCTGTGGTATGGACAGGCTTGTGTCAACTGGTTATTGTGTGGGCAGGGACCTGTCCATCTGCGGGGAGGAGGTTCAGATGTCAGTATCTGACATATTTTGGAAACAAAATCAAACTCCAACTTGTGTATGTATATCTAGGCCCCAGCATTCTAGCACCCATAAATAATCAAGGGGGCTTGGAGATCTCATCACTTAGTATGACGACTTTTACTTGATCTAGCTGTTTCACATGTGGGTTTTTTTTTTTTTCCCATATCATGACTTGTTATTTCCAATATCTGAGCCTTTTCTTGGTTCCATATTTGTCTTAGTCCATTGAAGCTGCTATAACAAAATACCACAGACTGGGTGGCTTATAAACAACAGGATGGCATTTCTCACAGTTCTGGAGGCTGGAAGTCCAAGATCAGGATTCCAGCAGAGTCAAGTGAGGATCGTCTTCTGAGTCCCAGAGTTCTTGTTGTATACTCACTCACATGGTGGTTCTTGAAGGGGCTAGAGAGCTCTTTCGGGTCTCTTGTATAAGAGCACTAATCCCATTCCTAAGGGCTCTGCCCTGGTGACCTTAGCACCTTCCAAAGGCCCTTCCTCCTAATCTCTTCACATTGGACATTAGGATTTTAACATACTAATATTTAGTGGCTACAAGCAATATTGAAGTGACTTTTTTCTCTTCCGCACATGCAGGCAGTTGCTACTTACTTCTCATTTCTGTTCACTCTTCCATGTGCTTCTCATCTCCCAAAAATTTGTTGAGAATTGTCATATGTTGTATCCTATCCTGTTCTTTACTCCTGCAGTAGACAGTTTTTAGCTTCTTTACTCTCATTATACTAAACATAATGTGGAAAGTAAGTTCTTTTTTCTCACATAAGTAACAAATACATGTATCACGTTCAGCCCACCACGTTTAATTGGAAATTTCCCACTTCACTTTTTAACCTATTATAGTTAGATTTCTGGCCCCATTCTTCATGAAAAAAGCCAGTGACATCCTAGTTCCTAAAGCCTGTTGACTACTTTCAATTTTATTTCTTGTAATCTGCAGTTAATATCTACTCCTTTGATAAAACTTTCCTCTTTCTTGGTTTCTATTAAACTACTCTCTTGGTTTTTCCTTTTTCCTTCTCCTCTGGTCATTCTCAGTTTAATTTGCTGGTTTCTCTTCTATTGCCTCTCTCTTAAAATATGGTTTTATCAGTCTTCTATTCTTGGGTCTCCCCTTCTTCCTCTTCTAAATGTCCTAACTTTCCTCAGGCTCCAACCAGCCTCTTCTGTTTTATTTCTCATATTCAAAAGGTAACTTTGCTTTCCTCCTCAAATGGGTACTCCTGCAACTTTGTATTACACATCCTATAACACAATCTAATCTCTATCCATTCTTGCTTCCATCTTTTTGCTATGTTTGTTGCGTTAAAGGTACCCATGTTCTTCTCTAAACCCAATTCCTTCAAGGCTACCCTGGTTTCTTCTCCTCTTATTGTCTCAGTATTTACCATATTTTTGATGATACCTTTTCTCTCTTGTATCTTCAACCTCTACTAAATTTTTGACATCCATGTTTTCATGGTCAAGACTTTTCCATCTTAAAGACAAAACAAAATGATAGCAAACCATTTTTTTAAATCTATCAAAGAATTGTTTACACATTTTGCTTTCATTTCCTCACCTCCACTTACATCTCAACAATCAGCCTCAATTTCACTCTCACTGGTGAGAGAGACAATGACCTGTCACCAAACCCAGTAGACAGATTTCAGCTGCTGCCTTAGGTAGGTTTTCAGTAACATTTGCCTCTTTTGACTCTTCCTTAAATTTTTAAACAGTTTCTGGCCTTAAGCTTTATGGCAGCATATATTCTTGATTTTCCTCATATCTCCATGGCCCACCCTTCATTGTCTCCTTGGTAATATTCTCCTCCTTTATGTAATTATTAAATGTTGGGGTTTTTATTACTTCATCCTGGCCACTCTTGACTTCTCATTTACTGTCTTCTCCCTAAACAGTCATTCTCCCATGGCCACATCTATTTATGCATTTAAGGCCTTTACTTTTTCAACAAATTCCAGCCTAGCAGGGTGCTGGGCTGGCCCAGTTTGTAGAGTATGCAACTCTGAATCTTAGGGTCATGGGTTCAAGCCCACATTGGGTATGGAGTCTACTTGGAAAAAAAAAAGTATGAGATTTGTGAGGCTACTTGTTCTGATAATAAGCATTAATTGCACTCATAAAAAATCAGCCTAAGTTAAAGAAAAAAGTCACCATTTATTAACTGAAGCACAAAGCTGAATTTATTACTTAAATAAGGAAGAGTTACAATTTTTTGATGCAGTCTCTCCAAACAAAGCAGACTACTGATTTTGCATTGGATTTTTAGGAAGTAGGCAGTTAAGAGAATAGGTTGACATCAGCTATGGAAGCATGGTTGCTTGGGTAAGACTACTGTGAATTAGTTGACTTTCCAGTATGTTCCCTGGAGTGAAGCTCTTGCCAACTGGCTGTCTTTCAAAAGATGGGCACTGCTGCCCTTATTGGCTGGCTTTCAAAAACCTGTTCTCGGCTGAGCATGTTATCAGTGATTGATTAAGCTGATTTAAAACGGGTTATAATGGTAACTTGTTACCATGGCTGCAAAGCAGTAAGTCTCTTCCAAGGAATATGGGAAATTATTAAATTCCTCATTTGAGCCATTAAAAAAAAAACCAAAAAACAAAACTGAACTTCAGATATCCAAACATGTATTTGCTGTTTTAAAACTTGAATATCTCAAAAGCACTTAAATTCAACATGGCAAAAACCAAAAGTGTGTTCTTTTTTCCACATTTGATCCTTCTATTGAAAGACACATCTATCCACTTAGACCAGGAATTGGCAAACATTTTCTGTAAAGGGTCAGATAGTAAATATTTTAGGCTTTGGAGGCCACACAATTTCTGTTATGAGTACTTAACTCTGCCATTATAGTATCAAGGAGCCAGAGGCAGTATGTAAACCAAGGTGCATGGCTTTGTTTTTAGCAAGACTTTATTTACAGAAACAGGCAGGCAGGATTTAGCCCATGAGCCATTGTTTGGTCATTACTATCTAGATGGTCAAGCCATTGATACAGGGATTATTTTGAGCAGCCCTTTCTCTATTATGTGCCATATCCTACATATGCCAACATGCTATCAACTTTGCTTTTTGTGCTGACCACTTAATATTCTATTTCCTCAGAACAGCGTGCCATCTTTGCTGAGAAATATGCCTGGAAATCAGCGGGCCTTGCAATATTAGGACCTTAGCCCTAACCACAATTGTTTTTCTAGGGATAAACAGGTGATTGAAGTTTGACTAATTAGATTTTTTTTTTTTTAGTGGAGTTGAAATTTAAAAAAATTTTTCTTCTCTGGCTATAAAGATGGGAATCTTGGATGGCTGGCAGGATAGGCCCACCTCTGCCTCCATCCTCACTCTTGGTTTGTCTGCTTCATTTACAGGCAAGGAACCCATTGTACTTGAGGGATGAGTGAGAAGGCTCCTGGGCACTTGTGTCCCTGGTTTCAGTTAGCGCCATCCCTAGTTTGCTGATTTGGGGGGGCAGTTTCTTCAAGTACTCAGTATTCTTCGAGTAATCATCTCTCCAACTGTGTTCTCCTTTGCACCTGTATAAGAGTTTAGCTTACACATAAGCAAGAATCCTAACAGATCTAACCATCTTTTAAATCCATTCATTTTCTTCCATTTGACTGTTTCGCTGCAGTCTGAAAATCCTGTTGTCTTATTCTGAGACCACAGAACTGTATTTCTAAGTCTCTAGCTCTCTCAGCACTTGTAGTACTTTGTTCATACTGCAGTCAAAATAATCATATAAAAATTAAAATCTGAACGTGGCAGTTTCTACTGAAAACTTTTCAGTGTCTTTGCATTGTCCTTAGGAGAAAAGCAAACACTTTCCCATGTCCTTCCAACTGTCCATTCTCCCTCTCCTCCACTGCCTCTTATTTCCTTTGCTTCAGCCACTCCTGCTGTCTTTCATTTCCTTATGCCACATTCACTTCCAGCCATTCACGTGTATTGTCCCTTCCTTCTGAAATGCTTTTCCCTCAATCCTTTCCATCTGTTTAGCGGCCAAGCAGCATTCAGGTCTCAACCCAGTTTCTTGTCATTGGTATTGCTTCTCTCTACAGATAAGATCAGCTGGCATTTTTCTTCACCACATCTTTTATACTCTGGTGTTCCTTCAGAGATTTCAATTATATTTTATAATTATATGATTCTTTGGGTGGTCTTGATGTAGATATGACCGTCCTCCTGACCTACTCTGTAAACTTCACGAAGGCAGTGATTGTGTCTGTTTTGCTAAATGCAGAATCTGTCATTACCTGTGATAGGCAGAATGACCTTCAAAGATCTGCCCACTTTGATTCTTGGCGTCTGTGAAAATACCAAAAAAGACTTTGCAGAGCTCGTTAAGGTTATGGCCCAGTCTACTCACATGACTCCTTAAATGCAGAGAAAATTCTCTGAGAGACACTTCAGGAGAAAATGACCGCAGAGAGGTGTGGCAGAAAAGAAGAGGGATTTGAAGCCTGAGAAGGACTCCACCCAGTTGCTGAAGGGTGCCTTATGGAAAAGCTAGAGTAAAGGATGCAGGCAGCCTTTCGGTGGAGACCAAAGCTTGGCTGACAGCCAGCAAGGAAATGGGGCCTTCAGTCCTACAACCACAAGGAACTGGATTCTGCCAATAACTTGATTGTGCCTGGAAGCAGATTCATCCCCAGAGGCTCCAGAAAGGAACATGGCCCTGCCTACACCTTGATTTCAGTCTTGTAAAATTTGGATCAGAGAAGTCAGCCCAGCCCACTCAGAGTTCTGACTAAGAGAAGTGTGAGATTAATAAATGTGCGTTGTTTTAGGCTACTAAATTTGTGATAATTTGTTCCCACGGAAAACTGAGGGACTTTTCCTATGTGCCTGACATGTGCTAAGTGCTCAGTAAACTTTTCATGAGTAGATAAACAAAAAGGTAATCGTATTCACTTCTCAGATTCAGTTGCTGATCAGAGTTGAGTATCAGCCCAAATTTGTTTCCTGGACTCCGGGACTTATATGTCCAAGTGCCTGAGAGATCTACTTCTGTGCCACATAGACACCTCAAATTTGACAAGTCCAGAAATGAACTTGTTTTGTTTTATTCTTCCATCTATGCTGATCTTCCATCATTGATTGCTTCCCTTCTTTCATTCCCCTTGTTCAGTTCTTAATTCCTGTGATTCTGTCTCATTAGCACTTTCCTGTTCTTTGTCCTCTAGCCATTGGGTTTTTTTGTTTTGTTTGTGTTTTTTTTTTTGGGGGGGGGGCTCCTGTTCTAATCAAGCCTTGACTATCTAAGACTGTTGAAGTCATCTGTCCAGTCTCCAGCCTCTCTGTCTTTCTCAGACTGTATGCCCCTCTAGGTCCACATGCGTTCTGTCCTGTAGCCTCAGGCCACTAATCGTGGTGCTACCTTGCTGGTGGTTCTGGACTCAAGATGCAGTCCAAATATCGTCTTTTCTTCAGACTTTTCATGCCTCTTCCTGGCCCCACCCACACATGCAGATAAGACTTGAGCCCTCTTTGTACTCCATTCTCTCCTGGACATAGTTCTATTTATACCACCCATACCATATTATTAAACTTATGTGCCTGTCTTACTCTTCTGGGCTTTATTCAGGTGTGCATTGCAGAACCTGGCAGAAGGCCTGAGCATGGCTATATGTGACTAATATTAGAGGAATGAATCCACAAACCAATGAGTTCTCTTACTGTCTGGTGTTGTGTCTGTGAACAGTTCTAGACAAGTGCTACTCAAGTGGGCTCAGAACAGCAAGAGAAGCCGTACCTGGGGACTTGTTAGAAATGCTGATTCTCTTGTCTCTTTCAGTTCCCCACCCGTTACCAATCAGAATCTCTGAGAGTGGGGCCCAAGAAAAGAGGGGCAACAGGAGACATGCCAGCCATGACAAGAGCTCTCCAATACCTGGCCAAAACCAGGAATCAAATAGGCCAAAGTTCATATACAGCCCAGGTCTGAAGGTAAACCAAGAACCACTTGTATGTTCTGGAATTTGAATTGAGGCAGTACATTTTTGTGGCATTGCTTTTATGTTTAAATGACACCACTGGAACTTTGCCTTGCCACAAAGCATATTAGAATAAAGGAGAGAAGGGTGGAGGTCTGTTTTAAGAACTCCGGAGAGTAGGGTGAAGTATCTGCACAATTTTTCCTCTAACGGTAGATCCTGGCCACAGAGGAAAGTAGAGAACTACAGAATGGATTTCTCTCCCCCCCCCGCCAATCTGGTTTTTCCCCTACCAACAATTGACTTCTGGACCCTGAACGTGAGTTGTGTAGTCCTGGTATTCTTGCAAAAGTAGTTTTTCATGAGTCAGGACGACTATCCTGGGGCACACTGGAACGTGGACTTGCTGTGAGGAGAAAAAGGAACTCCCATTTCTTCTTCCCAAAAGTCTGCATGTGACAGAACATTTCATATCTTCTCACACACAGGACCAGATCCAGCTGAGAGAGTAACCATGTGCACCTCAGTTTTCTTACAAATATTGGTGGTGTGCATGTGTGTGTACGTACATGCAAGTATTTATTGGGGGACTGTTATATTTTTTATTTGGCTTTTGCTGTAGACAGTAGCAACAGAAGCACATCCTTTTTTTTTTTTTTAACTTTTTTTTTAACCTTTGATTCCATGACCAAGTAATCACAAATGGTGAAAGTAAAATCTCTGAAAGTTTTCCCAATTTACTAATTTACCCTTTCAGCTTCCTTCTTCCTTCTAAGTGGTATTTATATAACACTCTCTGAAAAGCAGTGCTTGTAATTGTACCCAAGTGAATCATTGTAGCTTTCAGCAATTCCAGGAGGCAATGGAGAAGTATCAAGCCTTTGAAAAAAAGACTGGCTCCATAGAAGTAATTATATTCGTTTGGCCCAAGTGAGGCTGCCATGGAAAGAACGCTAGCATTCCTCAGACCAAGGCATGCTATTTTCCATTCTTTGGGATTTAAACATATTCTTCTAGTCAAAATATTAAAATTTAAGAAATATCTATTGGGCTCTTTTAAATGAGATTTTAAAGTGTTTATTTTCTTTATTATTTGTGTACAAGTGTTTAGGTGTGGAATTTGGGAAAAACTTTGTGGTTCTAGAACAGTAATAATTTTTCCAATCACCTAAAATAATTTGATAAAATTTCAACTTGCATTTAAAATTTCACTAATTATCCTCGTGGCATTAGTTAATTATGTTGGCCATTGCCTTTCAGTTTGGCCTTACAGGTTAAACAACAATAATGATTAGATGTTCCTTTTACTAACATCTGGATGGTTAATGAATTCACTTCAGATTCAGGATTACTTTTTGAGGAGAGAACTGCCTTTTGCTTTCTGTGTAAAAGTCAAGGAAATCAGAAGAACCTGTATTGCCTTGCAATGCTCTCTGTAATGTGAGAAATACATGAAAAAAAAAAAACAAAAAACCAAAACCTCCTTTTGGAATTTTGCAGCGTAATCAGATTTAGTGATGTTGGGCTTTGTCATCTGGGACTCCAGGTTAGATTGGTCCATGTGCCATTATACCAAGGAGAAATGGTCCCTGTTCTATACCCCAGCTGGTTGTGACACCTATAAGAAGACCAGGTAGCGGAAGTAATTCTATCCAGCAGAAAATTCAGTGTCCAAGGATATTCCCCCCCCCTTTTTTTTTTCTTTCCAGCATGCACTAGACGTGATGTTTTTTTTTAGTTACTGTTCAGCCAAGGATTGTTTTTACACACTTGGTAAGTTGTGACTCTCAGACCACAATAGAAATAATTCTTGTACCATTAATTTCTCAAGGCAGAATTCTCTCCTGTAGCACTTGCATTGCTACAGTTTTCCAATTAAAAAAAATTCAGGGCTTATTCTCAGTTCTCAGGATGGCTTTCCATTCATTCGAACCTTTGACATTTTTGGTTTCTGCCATCATCGATATTTTCCTTTTATTAATTTCTGTGTTCTTGAGGTCTTTGAACAGTTTGTAGAAGCTGTTCTTCCTCCTTTTTTCTGTTACCATTCCTGCTGATCCTGCACCGATCCACAATCATTAAACTTTCTCTGGATGAAATGCTGTCCTCTAGACCTTGCTGCTCTTCCGTTTAGTCTCATTTCTTGGATTGGACAGCATCAAGGGGAATCCATGCACACGTGCTTCACTGGAGAGCTTCTGGCCAGGGAACACAGCCAGAATCCATCAAGTGCTATGGGGTAGAACCTGCTATTAATACTGGTCGAGAATGTATAAGAACAGCTTGTTGATGATGCTTTAAAGTAACATTTGACTCCTTAAGGAAAGTTCTTGGGATAATTGGAACGTAAGTCAGGTATCCAACACCTGTTTGTTTTTTTTTTTCCTGTAAAGAAAAGGTACTGTTAATTAAACTCTTTAGTTTGGAAACTTGTTAGCATTTTAAAGGAGAACCTTCCTGGGACAGTGTGTTAATAGCAAGGAACCACCTGGGGAGAAACTTCAGGCTCTATGGGAGGCCGTTGAAGAAGGTGCTTTGGGCAAGGATGGTCCTCAGATTAGCCTATGTAGAGCTTCTCATTTGTCCAGTTCCCCATGTAGCAGAACCTCCTGAGAAGACGAGGAGTTATTTCATGTCTGGTTGCACTTTAGAGATGTGAGCCTATTCCAACAACATCACCTTAGGCTTTTCCTAGTGCTTCATAGCCCTTCCCATTTCTCACGCTGTAGGCTCCGCCATGCAGAGGGAAGGCTCTTTTTCTTTCTTTAGTGTGCGTATGTGGTCTTCCTGTTTCCTAAAGCAATATATCTTCAAGTCGTCACTGGAGCACATAACATGAGGGTGATATGTTTGTGCCTGAGACACTTGAACTTAATTACAACACACTGTATCATACGCTCATAATGTTCTGCATATGCCAAGACTCCCTTTTTGTGTTTCTTTTTGCAACAGGAACAGTGAAGAGGTTTATTTATCTTTTCTGTTTGTGAGCAAGCCAAATATGTGTGATATACTTGCTGTATTCTGTAGGGGAAAGATTTTTGTGCTCAGTGGCCTTCCTTACTTGGTCATTGTCTAGCCGTGGAAGAATACCCATAACAGGGTGCATTGGACTGTGTTGGCAAATGATGTTATGGCCAGAAACCACACGTTTCTCCAGCTCTTGCAACTCCAGGCATCTTCTTGAACTAATCAGTTGGATTGTTATCCTGGAATTGCAGTTATCCTCCCATCATGTTGGAAAGTTGGATCCTTCCTTGCTGGCCCCAGGCTTCATAAAGAAGGAGATACAGCTCTCTCTGACCAAGAATAAACAAATGACTCCTTAGAAACTTCAAGTGGATAATCTTTTTTTTTCCCTTCCCTAATGAATTGCTTGTGCCTGAGTTTCTGAACAAATGCTGAAAACCAGTAGTATCTTTTATTGTTGGTTCATTGACTTAAAATATTTGTAGAAAATGGCTGAAAAAATAATATATTTTTGTATACTAAATTTACTTATAATCAATCAACATAAAGTATCTGTACTTCTAATAATGTGTTCCCATTTGACCCCTGGGAGAGGTTGAGAAAAAATTTAAGATTACCTTGAATTGTTGATATTTGAGTTTTCTGTGTAGTAAAGCTGATTACACATGAAACGTTTTTACATATGCTTATATTCAACAGACCTCCTAGGAATGTTAAGTAAAATTGGACCTGGAACCTGTGGGGTTTTGTGGGGTTTTTTTGCATAACTCCTGTGATATTGTGATGTTGTGATTTATAATATATATTTGCACTTAGTTCCTTTTCTTGGCAAAGAGCTACTAAAAACCTTGCAATTTCCTCTGAAGAGCAGTCAGGGGTCTTTGTTATGTTAATGAAGTGACTTTTGGAAAACACCTAAGGATGGGGTGTTTGCTATGGGAGCCAATCATGTGATTTGAGGTTTGGAATTTTCTGGCCCACCCCAAGAACTCCAGGGAAGAGAGAGTGGCTGGAGATGGAGTGCAGTCACCAGTGGCTGATGATTTAATCCATCTTGCCTTTTTTAATGAAGCCTGTGAAAAAATTCAATGGATAGGCTGTGGAGAGCTTCCAGGCTGGGAACAAATGTAAATTGAGGAAGAGTGGTTCCCTCAGAGAGCTTAGGAGTGGCATACTCTTCCCCTCATACCTTGTTTTCTACATCTTTTCCATCTGGCTCTTCCTGAGTTCCTTTTATGATAAACCAGTAACACAGTAAGATGTTTCTGTGAGTTCTATGAGTTACTCTGTCAAATTAAACGAACCCGAGGAAGGCATCATCCAGACCTCCCATCTACAGCCGGTCAGTCAGAAACACAGGTGACAACATGGACTTGAGACTTGCATCTAAAGTTGGCAGTCTTGTGAGACTGAGCCCTTAACCACTGGGCTCTGGAGCGATCTCTAGGTAGGTAGTGTCAGAATGGAGTTGAATTGTAGTACACCCAGCTGGTGAGTGTGTTGGGGGGTGCGTGGGTGGGAAGGCCACCCATTAGATGCACAGTTGTGGCTCCTGTGGGCATTTGCTTGCTCAGTAAGAACTTACTATTTTACCTGTGTGTCCAGTCTATTTCTCTTGGCAATCTCTGTGTCCTACATCTGTTCACAGCCTTTCAGCTCTTTACCACATTTCACTGCTGTTCTCTAAGCACTGCACTGAGGTTGGTGGCTATCTTATATTTTCCATCTCCTCTTCCTTGGCCAGTTGATTGGGCCATGGATGGTGGGTTGGGAGCAGGGGGAGTGGCACCTCTGGTCTTTCCACATCCCAAGGGGCTTTCTGTGCTGGGCCCATTGCTCTAAACCCAGAGCTCCACCCAGTCTTTTGGCTCACACCATTTTCCTAAGAAGTACCTGCAGCTGGGGGAGCTTCTTCCTCTCACCCTACATTCAACTTGCAACTTACTTCTCTAATGCCCCATATCTCTTCTTGGAAATCGTGTTCCCAAGAAAGCCTTCTATAACCCGGTGAGACCAAGTTGACAGCCATTTTAGGCTAACCTGTGTTAGCTTGATAGTGACACTTAGCTCCGTATTTTAGTTTCTGATCAACCTGTCTCCTACCCCTGTTAGGCCATAAGCTGTTTGAAAGCCTAGGACTACCAGTTTTTCAGAATAAGCACAAGGCCTTAATAAACACTGAGTGTCTAAATAAAGGAAAGAAGGAGAGAATAATGCTGTTAGAAAAACAGAGGGCAATTCTAAACCTGAGTGTGACTCCTCTTAATCTTTGAGAATAACTATGCTACAGTTCAGTGACACCGAATCAACCACAGTAGGCCTTTCCAGTTCACTCAGATCCAAATACTAGGAGAGTTTTTAGGAACATGTGGAAGGGAAGGTGTCTATCAGAGGGGTTGGGAGTAGGATCTAGCCATAGGTGAGATCTGCTTGCAGAACTGAGATTGAGGACTCCTTCCCTTCTGTTCCCTCCCCCACCTTTTTTTTTTTTTCCTCTTCTCTTCCCTTCCCCTTTACTTCCCTCAGGCATAGCAGTCTGGAAAATGCAGTTTTCAGGCTTCTGACTCCCATGATACAAGGGAGAGAATTGAAGAGCACTAACAAAGTCCTTAGGTGACAGTCCCTTAAGGGGGATGTCTCTGGGCATCCCATAGCAGCATTCATGCCCCAGCAAACATTTCCATCTTTCCCTTAAAGACATGTATCTCCTTCATGCTTCAAGAACTTGAGGAATCAGAGGACTTATCTTAGGCTCTTTGTCTGCTTAATGGTGGCACACATTACAGGTTTTCTAATCTAAGGAAGGTCTCATAGAATTTCAAAGAGGAAACACAACACAATGTTTGAATTGTCCTACCTCTGAATCACTTAGCCTAAGAGAAGTTTTTATACACTTGTGTTTTTATGTTGGGTGGCAGGAAACTATACCACATCATATCCTGCATCTTTTTCCTCGGGCTAAAAAGTAAAATCTAGCTTTGGGAATACTAAGAAAACACTCTTCTAGCCCAAATGCTTGTGCACATCTCCTTGCTAACTTTGTGTGCAGTGATGTCACATTGGTGGATTGAAATCAGGCATGGTGGGGGTATTTTCACCACAGAAGTCATTAGGGGCTACAAATAAGACTTTTATTCAACATTTACCAGCACGCCACACTGCTTTCTGTTTTAACACAAACCTGAGCATGGAGGCAGTGCCCTCTCTGTTTTTGCTGGGGATCTGCCTTCTAGCTGAGACAATTGCTGCTTTAGTCTTCATGGCCAGGACAGTAAATGTTACTGAGAATGAACAATATATAGGATATTATTTCAAAATTTTATTCTACAGTAACTACTTTGCATTTACCTCATTGAAATACGCCATTATATATCTACCGACCCATTTTTTTAAATGAAGAAATAAGTGACAGATAAGCAAATTGCTCAATGTTCATTTGAGTGATGATTGCCATTACCAAGAATCCAACCAGGCTGATCTGACATCAAAGCCTGGGATTATACCACTCCTTCCAGCTTCCCTGTACACTGGTCAAGGGGATACTTTATTGCTGTAAGGCTAGGATTTCCGGTGTCCAACTCTTCATTTAGCTCAACCATATTTTTCCCTTCTGAAAGCCCAGTTATGAGAATCACTGAGTTTTGGTATAGTGTTAAAACATTTGAATAGTAATTCGAATCTGAAACCCATTGTAAAAGAATTCATTTAAAGATTTTCAACAGGGATGCCTGGGTGGCTCAGTGTGTTAAGCATCTGCCTTCAGCTCAGCTCATGATCCCAGGGTCCTGGGATTGAGTCCTGAGTCCGGGTCCTTGCTGGGCAGGGAGCCTGCTTCTCCCTCTGCCTCCTGCTCCCCATGCTGTGTCCTCTTTCTCTCTCTGACATATAAATAAGATCTTAAAAAAAAAGGTTTTCAACGTTCAAGATTGTTGTGTTTAGAGGGTGAAGAGTTTTAAGCAACCCAAGAAGGAGGAACACTGGCCTCATACAAGCTTTTGTTAAAGAAAATGCAAGAGGGACACCTGGGTGGCTCAGTCACTTAAGCATCTGCCTTAGGCTCAGGTCATGATCCTAGTGTCCTGGGATCATGCTCAGTGGGGAGCTTGCTTCTCCATCTGCCGACCACTTCCTCTGCTTGTGCACTTGCGCGATGCGCTCACTCTCTCTCAAATAAAATCTTTACCAAAAAAAAAAAAAAAAAACCAAAAGAATAAAGGTATGGATATTTTCTTAAGAATGGCGACAAAGTAGAATTTGATAGTTTTTATTACCCAGTATGGTACTTCTAGTAATATAGAGTTGCCAGATTTAGCAAATAATGATGCTGGACACCAAGTTAAATTTGAATTTTAGATACACACTGAATATATTTTTTGTATAAGTCTGTCCCAAATATTGCATGAATCATACCTGGTGATAACAAAGTAGGAGGAGAGAGTAATAATAGAGTTAATATCCTAGAGTAATAGGATATTTGCTTTCTGTTTTCTGTAAACAACTGGCTGATATTTTTGGATGGGTGAAATTTTCCATTATCTGTGATATCTAGATATCCTAAAGGTTATTTGGTTTATGTGTTTTAGTTGAGATGTAAGGCCAGGGTTCATATAAATATCCAAAGAACCAGTTGCTCTTTGTCATACTTCTATCCTCTCTTTATTTTCATCTTCATTAAAAGTTTGAAATTAGGGAAAAAAAACAATTATTATTGAATTATTATTATTAAAAAGTTAACAAATCACATTCCTGTACTCTCACGTACTTCCCCTCTGGCAAGTACCAGGTCTCTGTATCTAAGAGTCTGTTTTGATTTTCTTTTTTTTGTTTTTTGTTTTTCAGATTCTATATATAAGTGAAATTATATGGTAAATGTCTTTCTCTGTTGGACTTATTTCACTTAGCATAATATTCTCTAGGTTCATCCACATTGTTGCAAATGGCAAGATTTCATTCATTTTTATGGCGAGTAGTAGTCCAGAGAGAGAGAGAGAGAGAGAGAGAGAGAGAGAGAGAGAGCGTGTGTGTGTGTGTGTGTGTGTGATATCTCCATCTATCTGGGGACACTTGGGTTGCTTCCATATCTGAGACATTGTAAATAACGCTGCAGTAAACATAGGGGCTTATTTTCAAATTAGCATTTTCATTTTCTGTGGGTAAATACCCAGAAGTGGAATTACTAGAATGCATATTTCTACTTTTAATTTTTGGGGATGCTCCATACTGTTTTCATAGTGCTTACACCAGTTTACATTTTCACCAACAGCGCATTAGGATTTCCTTTCTCTGCATCCTCACCAACAGTGTATTTTTTGCTTATTTAATACTAGTCATTCTCACTAGTGTGGGGTGGTATTTCATTATGGTTTTGATATGTATTTCCCTGATAATTAGTGATGTTGAGCATTTTTGATGTTTCTGTTGCCATCTGTATGTATTCTTTGAAAAAAAATTTCTCTTCACATCCTCTGCCCATTTATTACACAGATTGCTTTTTTGGTGTTGTATAAGTTCTTTGATTCTTTTGCTAATATTTTGAGGATTTTTGCCTGTGTTCATAGAGATATTAGCCTTCACCTGTGGATCTGTTTCTGTTATATGTCATATCTGCTTGCTTAATGAGTCTTATTTCCTTCTTTTCTAGTAGTTTATTTTTGAATGGTGGATTGTACCGTAAATATTACTTGTAGTAATGTTTTGAGTCATAGAATAATGATAACTTCTCCAGGGGTGGAAGAGAGGGAGAACACTAGAGGTCCATCACCCCTAAAACCTTAATTCACTTAAGGCCTGAGGTACCCTGATACACCAGATGAAAGGGAGTACTCAAGGGAGGACAGTAATTACTGTGTTATGCCCTGTTACTATAATAAATACCTTACAATTTGGGAGAATAGAGCTCATGGATCTTTGCTCAAGGAGGGGTGATTTTTCAGGCTTCCCACCCTTGGTAGAGTCTATGCTTTGACTTCTTCCCCATTCCTATGGGGCTGTGAAAAGTTCAGAGGTTGAATTGGTTGTTTTCTTAGAATCAAAAAAATTGTGCTCAAGACAATATGAGGTACATTTTGTATGACTTCTGTATGGTTCCACTGGCTCTCATCTTCCATGTTTTATTCTCCCCGATCCTCTACTGCTGTCCTCTGGGATTACTTACCAACAAAATCGACTTGTGTGATGTAGGATTCAGAATTCTTTAAAGGGGTTTTGTCAAATTCTATGTAGTTTATTTTGTTAGACCCCAGAAGCCATTCTTTGAGAAATAGACCTCAGAGAGGAAAAATCTCAATCCACGTCTACTATTGTGTCTGAGATGCCCATCCTTAAAATGACTGTTTGCTGTTGTTTCATCAGATGTTAAATTGAAACCTGAGAAACCAAAATTGAAAAATGTTCTAGAGAAAAAGGAATCAAGCCTTGAGTGGGATGCTACCACATAGATTCCTAAGCAGCTCTACAGTACTGTGCACCAGATAAAGTACAGACAATTCCATGCATGTCTTATCAGCTAACCTCTTGAGCTGTATACCCTTCATTCTTCTCCCTATGTCCTCATGAATCCCAGGAATTCTGTTCTCTGATCTTTCTGCCATTAGCTTGTAGCCAGCTGAACAAAACTATTATCTTAACCACTGACCTAAGAATTCCTGTTAGGGAGAAGAACTCTTTTTTATGAAAATGTTTAAATAAATTGCCTGATGAAGAAGGTGTCTTCATAGAGGCAACAAATTCACAGTCAAGGACCTAGCATACAGAGGAGAACTTGAAGGATGAAAATGAGCTGCATTTGGGGGTGAGGGAACAGAGAAGAGAAGGGAAAAATTGGAGGATTGTCCAACAACAGGGCAAAATTGAAAGGATTTGTTCAGAGCAGGTATCTTCAAAATTTAACTTGAGATTATGTTTCATGGTACTTTGTGGGTGACTGTAAAATTATGCAAAACCTGGATCCTTATGGCTTAGAATGGGGCTGTGTCAACATGATTGAAGACCAGGGTAGAAGCCAGAGTTCAGAGTGAAGGGCCATGAGTATATGTCCTTCTCTCCTTAGAAGCTAGGAGAAATGATAGGACCTCTTCTAAACCATGAACAGGAGCTGGATCCACTCTTATCTAGATCTAAGAAGTGGATGCCTCCAGCTGACACCAGACGTCTCACACATCTTTGGTGATCTCAACACTCAGCTTGTTGCTGGAAATGCAGCAGGTGATATCACATCTAATGGTCAACATCATGAAATTCATTCATCAGATATTTATTGAGAGCATGTTATGTTCCATACCCTTGTTCTTGGTACTGTAAGTGTACAACTGTGAGCAAAACATATAAAAATCCTCACCCTCACAGAAATTACAACTTAGTGGGAAAGACAGAATTAAGATGCATAAGCGAAATCTATGGTATGATGATAGCGGTGGTGTAGACGGAGAAACAGCTGAACAGGTGATAAGAAAGGAACATGCTGTTGTTAAAATAGATACATTATCACTAAGACAAGAAACAGAATAATGTGTTTTATATTTTTAATTCCAAAAGGATTAATTATGTTGGGCTAGAGGATCAAAAGCGTTAATACATCAATTCCTCTTATTTTTGTCCACCTGAAAGTCATGCAGGATTTTTTAGAAGATTTTTTTTTTTTAAAGGAGACCCTTGGAAGACCTGGAAGAAAAATGAGCCCTTGTTTCTTAGAATGGCTGTCTTTTATAGGAGTTTGACCTGGGAGGATTTTTCCAGCCCTAGGGCCTGGAAGCAGAATGAGAAGCCTTCCCTCCATTTCCAGAGAAGGAGACATATGGGGAAAGAAAACTCAGAAGACACCAGAGGTATCATTAGGACTTGCAGGTCAGGAGAGGCCAAGAGAAAATAGAAAAACTTTGAATTGCTAGGCAGGCCCTTACAAGTGTTCATTGCAAAATTTAATTGCAGCAGGAAGGAAAGATAGTTTGAACATTTCCCAAACCCAGAAGGCATTAGGAGGGAATAATTGACACATTGACCCATTCAAAAAAAGGACAGTCGGAGTTAGGACTGAATTTTAACCATGCACATATCATGAGTAGTATAAAAACTTGCCCCATTAATGGAAGATGTTCCTGCTAAAATTAACAAAAGGGTATGTAGTTCAAACCTGCACTGTCTTTTCACTGGGAGAGTTCAAGCCTCATTGAACTATAATTGCAGTGGTCTAGGCTAAGGGACTGAAATGTAGAGAAGTCTCCATGTTCTTTTTACTTCCATTTGGAAAACCAACCAGAACATTGGTCTGTTTTCCTTTTACATGAAACCCAAAGCAAGGGTATTCCTTCTATTCAAATATAACTAAAGCATTCTCTGCTTGAGCCCAACAGTCTGGCCTGCTAATGGATAACTACCAGCAATGTCTAAGAAAGTTTGGTCTCCTATTGCTTCTAGCAGCTTCCACATTGTCGTCTTATATGTTTGGTTGCATGCTTTTCCAACACATCAAGCAGCAAATTTCACCCTAAGTTACTGCAATATAGTATGAGAAGTTCAATTGGAAACTTGATTTCAGAAGCAGCCTCATTGGAGAAGATGACTTAAGGTGGGGGGAAGGAAATCTCTCCCTTTCCCCCAGCATTGGAATTCCCTGAAATAAACATGAGCTTATAACCGGTCTCTGAAGATAAGCAGAAAAAGAGATTTTTGATTAGCATTTTGTTCATGCTATGGGTAAAATTGCAGCACTCCCATCTTTACCGCTTTTCATTTTAATTGTGAAATACCATTGCGAAATCTTGTTGATAGCGGTCATTTGAATTTCTTTTGCTTTTAGAAATTGTATGAGGTGTCCTTGGTAAGCACTGGGTGACTTTGGCTCTTTCTACCTCTTTGATTTCAAGATGAAATGAGATGGGAACCTTCCATCCTTCCCATATGTACGATTAAGGAATTATTTTGTCTATGTTGGATCAACTATTGAAGATTGGGCTGATGTTGGTAGGGAGAGGTGTCACCCCCATCCCCAGGTCTCGAATAATAGCTCTTCAGGTCCCACAGGTCTGAAGGTGCAATGTGCTGTGTTTTCAGAAGAGAAGCAGTGAACACTCAAAGCTGGTAGTGAACAATTATTCAACACTTAACCAAACAGGAAACTCCAAAAATGGACAATTGAAATATTGATTAAGATTGGCCTTCAGGGAAGACCAAGGCAGGAATCTTCTTTATGATTTGATTTATATGATTTAAGGTTCTGCATCTGGCACAGCCTGCCATGCCACTGTTAAACATTCACCTGGCTTAAAAGCTTTCTCTTCTTAAATGCAGGTCTGGGTAGATGTAATTAAGTCTTTAAACCTACTTCAATGCCTTCTTATAATGACTCAGCTTTTTGTTCTCCTAACCTAATCGTAGCTTAACACCAGCTCTTTATAAGCCCTGGAATTTTTATCAGAAATAAAGGTGTAGACCTAAGCTAGAAGGAGAATGTTGGAAACCGAAAGAGAACATCAGTCACGTCATGTTTTGTTCATGGCATTCTCCATTATCCGTACAATTTATCAGCGTCTCCTATAGGAAGACCTGTATTACATTAGGAAACAGCATTCTATCCAATCTCTATCCAATGAATCTTTGCCCTGGGATGCTGGTAAAAATGTATGTGTCCTTTCTAGGCTGTTAGGGAAAACTTAACAAGCTTTATAGTATGTGTTTTCTTCAGGTAATAGAGAATGCCCGTTTCAGTCTGACTTTACACAAAAACATACAGTAGCAGTCATGTGTTAGGGGTCTCCCTGGCCAAGATGTATTCTCTGTCCCAATATTCCCAAGTGGCTCCTGGCTCCCCACATGCATGTCAAGCTGTATAATGGGTACTAACAGATGGCAGTGTGAAAATATGACTCTCTAATCCCAGTGTTAAGTAGCACAATCCAAACCAAGAGGTTGGAAGAGCTTTTTCTGGATTGCTCTGGGATGCAAAGTCTCCAAGACTAATAGTATCAGAACACGTTGGATAGGCAAGCTCCAGGTAGAGGTGTTCAGATTCTCTGCTACAAAGTTGGCCAGCTGAAGCAGTGACTCTGGGCAAAATGATGAAGAGAGGAGGTCTTGTTTCCTCACCTACTTTCAGGTGGAGCCAAAGAGAAAGAATCAAGAGGAATTTTGTTTATCAGAAATGAATGGGAAGCAGTGTAACTTTGAAAGACCCTGGTATCCAGAGAAGGTACAAGTTTTGGCCACAACAAAGAATTTATGAAGTGTTTTACCCCTTTTTTGCCCAACTGGCAGAGTCTTCCCTTCAGATTATCAATTGGAACAGAATGGAATTTATTTTCTGGGCATTGAAGTTAAGAACACAGATGAATTCCTACAGATTAATGATGGGTTTAAGGAATTCTATCCTTCCTCCCTCCCTCCTTCCTGTGTTTCTCTCTCATTCTCTTAATCTCCCTCCCTCCCTTCCTTTTTTCTTCCTCTGATTTTGGTTAGAAAAACTATCCAAGAGAAGCAGACCACTTTTCAGAAATGTTAACATAATTCAGGGGAACTGCATACTACTCTTTTCCCAAAAGGCCCCTAAGGAACCTACAACCATAAGGTCCTCCAGGGATGTATTGCCATCAGTAACACCCTTTGTACATGGAAGAGCCCTTGGACCGAATTCTTCATTAAGATAAAATAAAGATTTGCACGGAAAACATGCACATGGGTAACGCAGAATGTGTTTTCCGTTAAGACGTTTTGAGGAGAGCTGAGGAAGAAGGCCTCTTGTTTTTGTTCATAGACGCTGCCACCAAATGTTGAGGGATAACGGGCAACCCAGTTCAGTTCAAAGAGAACAGAGTTATTAAAAGCGTCTTTATTTTCTTTATTAAACTTGATCAAAAAGATGGGCAGAAATGTCAGGTTGGAAAAGCATTTGGAAATTGTGTTCTGACACAGTCAGAAGGAGAGACCTTGTGGCTCTCCCTGGGACCAAGACTGAGACCAAAGTAAGGAAACAGTGTCTTCAACCTGGTCAAAAGCAGTACAAGACTAAGGTGACAAGAGTGCCATTTAATCAGTGTGCTAACCCTCCTGAGTATATGAAGCTACGGAGACGCTGCCGTTAGTGAGTTATATTCTCTTCGACATAGATTAACACACAGGGACATTCTGTGCATCAAGGATGCATCTAAATTCATTTTAATACATTTTTGTTGAAACTCTTTAGATTACCTGAACTGTTTCCACATCTACTATAAGCAAATTGGGGAAGAGAATTCCTCACCTTCTTTTATACATCTTCCTCTCATTCTTTTTTCCTCCTCATGTTCCTCTTCCTCCTTTTTCTCTCTTGCTCTTTTTCTTGCTGTTTTTTTCTCTGTGTCTCGGTATTTCTAGGACTGAACTTAAGTGTGTTGTCTCTAAAGTAAACACTGTTATGGGGGATCCGTAGCCTCAGGCTGAATGACCCTCAAGTTTCTGGTTTCATTACAAACTAATATCTGTGTTTTCTTTCTGACTCATAGAAGCAGAATTTGCTTTAGAAATCCCTGAAGCAACTCAACAACTTTTTCTCCTCCTCCTCCTCCTCCTTTTTTTAGTTTCCCATGAAATGGCCAGCTTTTATTTATTCTCCGTGAAGGTACCCAGTAGGCAGGCATTGCTCTGTCCGATTGCCAAGAGGACAGTGAAGACTGAAAAGAAGAAGAAAATATTTAATTAGAAGTCATTTGGCTCAGAAAAAGAGGGAGAAATATTCTTCCTTTGGAGTTCTGAGGACCCAACCAGGTTGCCACCTCTTACCAAGAAAGCAATCTGTCTCTATGACAGGTAGGAGCATAGGCCACTTTGATGAATAACATCGTTGGGGGGCCTGGCATAGGGGGAATTTCTGTGAGATGAGGTGACGGGGGATGGCAAAGCTGTGAGAAGCCCACAGAGAAGTTGCCGTCAGCTGACAGATGTTGGCTCACAGTCATCACAGAACACCAGAATGTTGCCTGCAAGGCAGCCTCAATCACAGCGTCCGCAGAAGAATGAGACTTCAGGGTACAAACAAGCTGGTCTTGTGTTAATTGGGAGAAGGTGGGATCACAATTCTTGGAGGTGAAGGTAAAGGCCCAGCCAGGATAGGATCAGCACTTCCAGGAATAAGGCCATGCTGTTTATACCTATATCCTTAAGGCTGGTTTGGAAATCAAGGTCCTGCATGTGCCAAATGACAAGGCTTATGGAGACCCAAGGTGCAGGAATGTTGAACCCATGACACAGACACATGAAGGGACATTTATACACTAGGACAAAGCATTATTCCAAGGTTTACAATTAATTATAAGAACACTCTGTTGAAAAATTGCAGCTAAAAGCAATTCTCATGATTATTGAACCAGTGCTATGGCTGTCTTTTCCAAGTTTTATTACAGACTATTACAAATCATCTAATGTTTCCTAAGGGAACAAAGCCTTTAGAAGGTCATGTACCAGGGTTATTAAGAGGAGGGGGGGACAAAAAAGAGCAGAATTTTGTGTTGCTACAATGCCAATTCTCCAAACTCAAAGATCTTTAATATTTCACAAATCCTTACAACTACCCCATGAGGTTTCCACACAGTACTTCAAAAGACTTTTTTGGCTTTATTTTTTTAGGATGGGAGTTCTGTTCTTGAGTATTGGGTGCATACAAGGTCCTGGTCCCAGTCCCAGATATCAACACGCTGGACTCAGTTGGACTTGGACAGAAAGTAAATTCTGTCTGTGGACATTGCATGGAAATCAATTAGGTTCAATTTCTAAACTCTAAACCTGGAAATCATTGGAAGGAACTTCTAGGTGGTATGCCTTAAGGACGGTCCTTGATGGACTTAAAAGGGAAGCCGAAGTGCCACACCTTGACTCATGCCCAGATTAAATGTGGCTGGTTGGCTTACTGAATCCAAAGGTGTAGCCACCCCTGAACGTCCTGTTTTTTGAGCCAAGGGACCATATGTTTGCTCCAGATGGAACTATTCCAAGTGGAACAAATCTAGCATTTTTAGGTGGTATCTAAACAGAGATAAAGAGGAAAAATAGCCCAGCAAACCGTTGGCATCTTTCAGATAAATTCCCTTCTCCCCAACGCAAGCTGTTAGCATTAAGAAAGGTAGCCAAACTGGTTATATGGCTCTAAAGGAGGGTTAGGCTAAAAATATTTTCTCCTATATACTTAAAAGGAATGTGTTTTGGAGCACAGCGAGACGATGCCTTTTCCTATTGGACCTTAAGTGATAATAACAAATACTCTTCCTTATCCCCTACTCCCTCCTACCCCGTATTTGCCCCACCACTTGGAAACCATATACATACACTCATCTTGTCATTGCTTGTTTGTATATCATTATGTTCCAAGCAGGTCCTTCAGAAGACTCTCAGATGTACCCACAAAATGATAAGTGAATCAGAAGTCCTTGTGAAGGAAAATGAAGGGTTTCTGTCTCTCTAAATTCTTTTTTTGGGGGGGCATTTTATATAAATGGAATCATACAATATGTAGTCTTTTACATCTGGCTTTTTTGGCTCAGCATAATATCCTTGAGGTTCATCTATGTGATAACCTGTGTCAGTACTTTATTCCTTTTCATTGTTGAACAGGGTTCCATTTTGGGGCATAGTACATACCCATCAGTTGACAGACATTTATTTGGATTGTTTCCTTATTGGGGTTATTAAGAAGTGTCTCATACATTTTGCACATCATGTGTTACTTCTTTGCCCATCATGTTTTATACTCATCTGTTCTTGATTCTTATGTCCCTTCATATCTACATTCAATATTGAAAAAAAAATGAACATTTTTCTTGCTGTCTCAGAGAACAGAAATATTTTGAAAATACTCTGTCATGTCGTTTGTCAAGAATTCTTTCATCTCGTTTGGTGTTTATTTTCTTTGTGTTAGTTTCATCATTTGCTTTGATATTTTTTAAATTCGTCTTAAAGGTCTTTTAGGGTTGTTTTTTTTTTAATCTTTCTCTGGCTCATTCTCTCTCTCTCTCTCTCTCTCTCTCTCTCTTTCTTTCTCTCTCTCTCAGTTCTATAGTCGCCTGCACCTGGGTCCCCATGGATTCTCAGCCCAGAAGCAGAGCTTATGTTGGGTGTTGGAGCGCCTGTTCCATGGTCATGAAAGCCAGCCTTAGGTTTCCCCGGATTGTATATATGACTGCCTCATGTTAGAGGCATCTTTTCAGGCAGGGGCTTTAGCTTGCTTGTGCCTCTCCCCTCATGAGCAGGGAACTCACCCAGGCCCCTCTAGTGTTGCAAACTTTGGTTAGTGAGTCTAATTTTGATACTTTGCTACTTCTGGAGTGCTTTTGATCCCACTCAGTCCCTAAAAATTGAACTCTTCAGTGCCTCCAGGTGCTTCTGGTATTGGAGGCTGGTGGTATGATGGCCTCTGCTTTACTTAGTACTGTGGATTTTAGTTTTACTTGGATCCAACTAGATTTTTCACTTATTTTACAACATGAGTATATACATATATATATATATAAATAAACTCATATACTGTAACTGAACAGCTGGATGAATTTTCATAAACTGAGCACACCTTCTCTAAAATCAAGAAACTGAGCATTGAAAACACAGACACTCCCCCTGTGTCATCTGCCAGTCATCCCCCACCAAAGGTAGCCATTACCCTGATTTCTATGTGTGTAGATTTGGTTTCTGTTTAGGGTTTTTACCAATAGTGCTACTGTATATGTGCCTTTGGTGGACATATGTGCTTATTTCTATTGGAGATATTCCTAGAAGTGGAGTTCTGAGGTCAAAAGGAAAACGTGTTCAGTTTTAGTAGGTAATGCTAAGCATTTTTCCAGCATGGTTGTATCAGTTTACACTTTCACCAGCAATGTATGAGTTGCAAAATCCCTATGTCCTTGCCAACTTTGGTATTACTAGTCTTTCTTCCTTGTAACCTGGCTATTTTTTTAAATTTTAAAAAGTCCTCTTCATTGCTTTTTTTCTAAAGGGAATGAGAGATGGGAGCTGTCAACACAATCTCCCAGCTCTATCTAGACCTAGTTAGATTATCATGTTTTCTGATGCAGCCTCAACCCTCAACACAACCCCCTCTTCCTACTTTACTTACCTTTCTCTGACTTCACAGGCTCTTTCCAAGGAGAACAGTTCTACATGTGGTTGATATTCTTCAAGACATAAGGAAATAGGTGAAAAGAAAGTCATTTTTTTAACTCTGTTACTTCATTTCAGAAGTAATGGCATTCCTCAAAATTGATTATTCTGCTCTGTTCTCAGGAAGGCGGTACAATGAAAATAATAGAAAAGGCAAAAGAGCACTTACCTTATTTGTAGAAGGCTGCATCAGCTGATTTAACCCTTTCAGAGTGTTTTGTTTTCCCTATTCAGTGGTACGCCTCAGTAAAGAAGGAACTACATCTCATTCTCATATTTTGAGATATATCTATATAATTTCGAGGCATCTATTTTAAAAGTTTCTAGTTAATCTCAATGCCCTATGGGGCTGCTGTAAGTGGCCACATAATTGTGTAAGTCCTATGAAATTTTTACTCCATAAAATGCAGTTGTTCACAAGGTGGTAACACATGAAGTGTCATCATTCATTTCTACCTTAGAACAAGTTTGGCTCATTTTTAGGAGAGTGGTGTGGTAAGAAATTTTTTAAAGGAGATATTTTCTACTCCTTTGCAGTATATTATAGCTCGTCCTGTTAAGAAGTGGATTCCCTTTGCCACCTTTTTGAATCTAGGATGCCCTTGTGACTTGCTTTGGCCAGTGAAATGCAGATAAAGGGATAGTGTGCTAGTTCCAGGCTTTGGCTGCAAGAATCCTTGTTGCTCTCTTGGTCCTCTGCCACCATGTTAACAAGCCCAGGCTAGCTAGACGATAAGAGACCAAATGGAAGAACAACGAAGTGTCCCAGCCAACAGATGACCGACCCAAACATAGGAAAAATCATTGTAGAGCTGTACCCAACACACAGCTGATCACAGATGTGTAGGTCATCTTAGCCAAGATCAGAAGATGTGCTCAGATGACCCCTAGACTTCTGAGCAACATGAAATTCTTATTGCTTTAAGCCATTGATTTGAGGTGTTTTGTCATATGGCAGTGATACAGATGGAGTACAGGTCAACTACAGGAAGGGACACCTATGGAAAAAGTGGTCCATCAAAACCTTTTATTATGTCACAGTTTTCTTTCTCCTTGCTAACTGTTATTCTTCTCCTTCTTCCACAAGGTAGAGGATTTTACTCCTTCAAAGGGAAATTCAACATATATTAATACCCCAAAGCTATAAAATTAGCAAACATAAATATTTTCTATAACTGAGTTTTAACCTAGATTCACATTTGGACCCAAATTCTGGCCTTTCATGCTAACTAAACCTTGTTTTCTTTTCAGGAAAATGGAGACAGTGGCAGTATTAACCCTACAGGGCCTTTGTAAAACAAAAAACAAAAAAACAAAACAGAAGAGTAGCCAAGAGCCTAACCTTAGGAGAGGGATGTGGATTTCTGTACAGGTTCTGCAATAGATCAGCTCTGTAACTTTGGCCAAGTACTTCAGTCTATCAGGATCTAGTTTTCTCAGCTCTAAATTGGTAATAATAGTAATCCTTATCTCACAGCATTGATTTGATATTAAATGAAAGAAAGCATCTAAAAACCAATGTCTAGTCTGATAAGTAGTACCCCTCATTTGATTGCTCAGAATTGTATATTCTTCAAGCCCTTGGGTATGTAACCGCTCTTAACCTTTCTCCACCCATCCCAAAACACACCTCCAATTACACTGTCCCCCACTCTTCCTTGCTTTGATTTACTTAACACACTAGGCACACGACCGGTTCTGCTTGCATAGAACATTTGTGGCAGTTACCTTTTACCTTGCTTTTCTTGTTTCTTGTTCAGGTTTTAGGGTGTATGTATTTGGGGGAGGGGGCACAATAAATGTGAGCTCTCTTCTATGTACCCTTCCAAAAGACAGAAGCCATTTTGAGATGTATTTGTAAGACAACAAACAAAACTAAACAAACGCTTTAGCAGAACAGAAGGTGTTAATTAAGCTATATTCTCACTTGCTAGATAATGGTTGGCACAAAGCAGCACCCATGGACAGAAATGGCTAATATTGAAGAGTAACCAGATAAAGCCAGATACGTTCGGGCTCAATTTCTTAGCTTTTATCAAAGACAAGTTCTGAACGATACAGCACAAAGATAGATTTTGACTTTGATGGCAGACAGGAGGAACGATTGTTAACAAATTTTATCCTAATAGAACAGAGCGTTTGTTTTTTTTTTTTTAAATGGAGGTCGTTATTAGAAGGATATTTAGAAATAGGCTACACATACGCATGTATACATAGATACTGAGGTGTTACATACATGTTGTTATTATGAGCTGTGGGCATCGTGGTTCTGCAATAATAGTTATTTACTGAGAGCCTATTATATGCTAACCACTTGGTTTTAATTATCTTTTTGGAGTCCTTGCCACATTCTGTGTGATAGAAAATATAATTTTCTATTTTACAGATGAGGAATCCGAGGCATAGAGCTATGGTAGAACTTGCCCAAGATCACACAGTTAGTGGTCAATTCAAGATTTAGATGGAAATTATCTGATTCCAGTGCTTGTGTCCTTGCAGTTGGGCAGCATTGTTGCTTGGTATCTGTATTCATAACATCAAATATATATATATAAATAAATACAAATATATAGAAATATATTTAAAATGTATAAAGCCAGTGTATTTATATGTTTCAGTTCCACTCATGTCTATTGCCTCTTGTCTCCATACTTAATTCAGATGGGGAAAAATAAGGAAATAAAAATTAAATTTGTGGCTATGATGTAAGAGGCATAGATAATAGGAAAGACACTTTAAATATATTATCACATTTAGTCCTTAAAACACCCTTAAGAAGTTAATTAGAACTTCACTTTATAATTGGGAGAACCAGACTTAAAGGATTGAGTAATTTGCCCAAGAGCACATAACTAATTAATGGCAGAGTTGAAATTTGGACACTACTATGAGTCAAAAATCCACACTTCTTGTACTAAATCACCTTTTCCATTAACACATTTCTTTCCAAAGTTTTCGTGGTGTCTGTTGTGCTTAAATTTCCTTGCTTCATGCAGAAGGGTCTATTCTGACTTTTTTTTTCCCCCTTAGAAACAATTTTCACCCGGTTTTCCTGCTCCCCTCTAAATCCTCCCTAAGTACTTTATTCTTGCTGAGTTTCAATTTGATTTGTTAGGATTTCTCTACTTTAGCTAGAGGGTGAGTCAGTGGTTTAAAAAGAAGGTTTAAGTGCATGCTTTTGCTTTTTCAAGTTTCTGAATGCCTCCAAAAATTTACTTCTAAAGTTCTGAAGCCCAGAGGGGCAGAGGCCATAAATATTTAAAATGGGAGTATATTGTTTTAGTTAAAATTTATGGAGTGATTCATGACTCCAATTCAATTTTCAGAAATCGACATCATAAGGTCTGGATGGGAAATCTGCCTTCAAATTACCATGGGGCTCTCTGGAAGATGAGCCTTTTTTAAATGCCTTCGTTTCACTTGTTAGCAAGTTCGTGACTTCAGGCTCAAGCAGATCCAGGAATTGAACAGTTCCATCCCTGTTTTCTTTATCTTCTGATCTCCCTGTAAGCAGTTCTGATGGAGCTTCATGTGTAACCGCCTCCACCCTTTAAACCATGTACTCAGGCTGGCAAGGCAATCACCATAATTTATCTGAACAAAAATTTCTTTCCAGTTTTAGAAAAGTGTCTCTTACTTTTCATGAAACCCTTAAGAAATCTAGGAAAGAATCAGAACTAATTTTAGGATGCAGGCTGTTTTCTTTCATTTGTGGATTTGAGTGCCTTTGTCTGGTGGTGGTGTCCCTGAATTAGTTCATTTTTTGTCACTCTTGACACACCTCAGTTTTCTGAATTTGATCCCACACTTGGAAGTTTGGGAGTTTTATTAAAATATCACTGAAAATTCTAGGAGTAATAAATCTAATCCAACTCTAGCTTGAGCGACAGCAAAACCATTAGCTAGGTGAAAACTCCACAAGGCCAGATACTATGGCTAACATGGCACCTGGGCCATAGCAGGTACCAAATAGGCATTTGATGAAAATGAATTAAGTGCCCCTGAAATAACTTCACATCCAGGAAAATAAATCGGTGCTTTCAGTTTTGTTTTGTTTTGTTTTGTTTTGTTTTCCAGAGGCTCTCCCTCTGACCCAGAACCTTCCCTTTAAGGCTGTTATTCTCAATCTTGCTAGATTTTGTCTCTCGGGACATTTGGTAGTGTCTGGAGACATTTTCGCTTGTTGTAAATGGAGGAGGGGTGCTATTGGCATCTAGTGTGTAGAAATCAAGAATGCCTCTAAGCATCTTATGATGCATAGGACAGAACCCTGCAACAAAGAATCATATGATGGCTGCAGATGTCAGTAGTCCCAAGTTGAGAAACCCTGCTCTAGTTTGCCTTCAACTTCAGCTAGATTTGAAATCCCAGGATCTAAAATTTCAAAGGTAAGGGTATGTGACAAAGAATCTTTCTTACACTCAGAAATACTACTATTTCAAGAATTACAGGGGAAACAGGCATAACTTGGCTTATCCAGGAACCCCTAGAGGAAGTGTGAACTTCAAGGTCATTTACTAAACTCAGTAGGAAGAATCAAAACTTATTTTTCTGTCTTATTTTCTTGGCAGTTTGCCTCTCAAGTCTCCTCCCCTACTCTAAACCAAGGCATGCTTCCACCACCCCTCCCAACCCCCCAAGCATTTTTCAAGTACATAGCTTGTAAAAGCTGAAAACTCTTGGGAACTCCCTGGGTGAGATGAAGATCATATCTCAAGTAGAAGTTAAGTGGTTTTGTAATTTACTTAGGGAAGTGTACAATTAGTCTGTACACCTTATAAATCATCTTTAAAACATCCCATTATGCTTTTCCCTTTGTTTTTAATTGAAAAATTAAAGAACTGCCTCAGATGTCCATTTCCTGTTTAAAGTAGGATTAAGTAGTTATAAGGTCCATATATTTATCATAACTATTTCTGATGCAGTCCAGAAGGAAGTGTAATATGCTCTTATTTGTCAGTCAAGTATCAAATGGAATGATTGGACTGACTTCTAAACTACTGAACAATACAGTTTAAACTCATAGGGAAAATGTTGGTATGGAATTTGGAGTACTTGGGTTCAACTTCTGGCTCTCCCATTGACTGTGGCTGTGGGAACATTGCATAATCTCTATGTGCTTCAGTTTCTTCATTTGTAAAACAAGGAAGTTGGATTACAAGACCCAACTCTTTGATTCTCATTTACTCAGTGGAATAATTTCAATCTGAAAGTATGACTAATGGAGGAAAAAACAAAGGATTTGCATTGGCTGGTTGTTATCTCTCAAAGGATTACTGCAAATCCTTATTTAAGAAGATAATCTTTTGGAAATGTGAGAGATTAGGAATTTACTGTGGACACATGCCATGGATTTTTAAAAATGTGGTTTTGGTCTTGGTCTTACCAGCATTCAAGTTTGTAGAGTGTTGTTATTAAAAGTTCCCAGGATTTGGGGATATCGTTACAATTGAAAATTTTGTAATCACCATAATCAAAGTTGAATGTCAGGAATATAGAACCTGATAAAAAAATGTTCCAAAGGATAATCCCAAATTTGGGGGATCTTTTCTCTCCAAAGTTAAATTCTTCCACCTCTTAGAAAGCAGTCTGCACTTTTTCAGCCTGATCGGGTGTACCAACTGGGTTTTGTGGTTACAAAAAACAGAAACCCTAGGTGGTTGCCAGGTTTCAATATGATTCCCAGTCATCTTCACTTTCCGGATACATACTTGTATAGACCCCTCCCACACTGAAGCAAGGCTAATACCATGTGACCAATAGACTATGACATAATGGTGTGTAACTCCTGAAGCTAGGTCATAAAAAAAAGCTTTTCGGCATCTGCTTTCCTGTCTCGGATGCTTTCTCTGGTAGAAGCCTGCTGCTATGTGGTGAGGACACTCAAGAAAGCCACTGAGGAGCAGAATTGAGGCCTCTTGATAACAGCAACAACCTGTCAACCATTTGAATGAACCACTTGGGAAGTGGATCATCCTTCTCTGGTCAAACTCTGAGATGATTGCAGGTTTGGCTGGCAGCCGACTACAACATCATGAGAAAGACCTTGAGCCAGAATCACCCAACTAGGCCACTCCTGAATGGCTCACCCATAGACCTTATAGGAGATAATAAGTACTTATTGTTGTTTTAAACCATCAAATGTTGTGGTAATTTGTTTTGCAACAATAAATGACAAATACACAATGCTGACAAATACAAATAAAAAGTAATGCACCGAAAGGAAATTCAGACATTCAGAGAATTTAAAGAAACAGCAGAAAATACTCAGGGACTGAGGATAACTCTGGGCCTATATATGATGTTATTACTAGGAAAGCAGTTACTGAGTAGGCAGAGGAAGAGACGTCAGCTACTGATAGCCTGATAGTTCTAGAAATTACCAAGTGGCTTGGTAACATCAGCGTTTATCCAACTCTGTGGAGAGCAGCCGTATTCATGCATAGAGTTTTTTCAAAATACTATACTCAAAAGTTTAATGCCATTAAAAGTGGTAAGGAAAAAACAAAATAAAAATTTTCTGTTTGATTTTGGAAATATTAGGGGTGGTTTTCATCTTAAGTGATTTTCATAATTGCCCTATTAATTAGAATAGGTTCTGGTAAGTAACCTAAAACACAATAGATTCTTTTTTTCTTACTCAGACAATACTGGACCGGTAAATAGGGCACCAGACAGCTCTCATCCTTATGGTAATTTAAGGACATAGGCTACTGGAGGTTCTGCTGTCCTCACATGGTTTCCAAGATTTTCTTTTGAAATATCCCCATTTCATTAAGTCAGAAGGAGAAAAGATCATGCAGAAACATACATGCAATTTCTTTTTTATGGTTTGATTTTATGAACGCCCTTTATTTCTGCTTAGATTCCATTGGCTAAAACAATCCTATGTGGCTCCACCTAACTGCAGGGGGAAGCTGGGAAGTGTGGTCCGTGGCTAGGCAGCCACTTTCTAGTGCAACTTTATATTACGGAAAGAATAACATGGGTGTTTTCTCGTGACCTAGCCATTTTTTGCTATGTATAAATCCCTTGGCCACTTTTTGTTGTCAGCCCAGTATGTAGTATGTTACTGGTTTCCTTGGAAAATGATCAAAATCCTTGCTCAGTGTAATGTACACACAAATGAAATCCAGGGTCGCCTCAAGATACTTGGAAATTAACAGTTGGTTTCAGGGCATTCCTTTGGAAATACTAGGTAGGGCTCATGGTGCTTCTGATCCCACCATCATTTTAGGAATCTGAGTGATTTTCACCCCTGTTCAGTAAAATATGTGAGTTTGGAAGCTTGTTCTCGTCACGTCTACATGGAACAAGTGTGACAGTTCTGGCTGCCACGGCACTTACAGCTAATGACAGATTTGCTTCCTTAACTCTTCCTTCAGCGGCTGGCTGGCGTGAATCCTCCAGAACTAGGTTATTTCAGTCTTTACAATCTACAGAGGCATCTACAGAGGATACAGAATTGGTTGCAGATACAAAACAAACAGAACTCCCCCAAAGTAAAGTCTACTTAAGGTCAAGTATTGTACACACTGAGATGTAGAAGAAAACATTACAGGCAAAACCATGACTTTGGGGGAAGGTTTGCCAGTTTCTTTAAATTCACATGACCATTCAAATGAAGTGACTGGAGGAAGGCCGCTACATAAAAGTGAAACTCTCGGGTGGCAGTTTTTGTTGCGTGGCTATATGTGGGGGCAGTGGAAAGGGGTGGCTGGGGCATTTAGGGTGCAGATCCTTAACTGCTGTTTCTCCATGTCTGCTCCACCATCTACCCCATTAGATGACTCCATGGACAAAAATTTTTAAGTCACCAAAACGCATATCTCACGGCAAAGTAAGTAGGGCCTGCCTTAAAAATAAACTACCTCTGGCCGGTGTTGCATTTTGTAACTGGATGTCATGAGCTTTTCAGAGTCTTATTAAATGAATATATTGATTATGGCAAATAATTCATCTGATAGAATTTTAAAAAAAATAGTTAGGAATGTAATTATATTTCAGAGACATGCTTAGCACTGGAAATGCAAATGACTTGTTTTTCCACATTAAACTCCTGAATTCAAATTTTCCTGTATTTGTCTAAGTTGTGGATGTCAAACTCGCATTTCAAAAATGACACCTACAGAACAGACTGATATCCCCCAAATCTGCTCTACTTTCCATTTTTCTCTTATCAGTTACTATAGCATGATCTCCACAGTATCTCAGACCATAAACTCAGGGCTATCTTTGAGATTCCTCCCTCTGCTTCTCCACCTTTATCCAGTCTACATATATCCTGTTGGCTTTGCCTCCAGAATTCTGATTTGACCACTTCATAGCATCTGAGCTGTCACCATCTATCCCAGGATATCTGCAGGAGCTTTATATGTGGTCTCCCTAAGTCCACCATTTCCTCCCTACAATCCATTTTCCACATGCCTGCTAGTCAAATCAGATTAGGTCACTTCCCTGTTTGAATCCTGTCAATACTACCCATTAACAGAACAAAATACAAACTTCTTACTCTAGCTTATATGACCTAAAATTGTGTGGTCACAAATTCTTTGATCTCATCTCCTACTTCTCTTCCTTTTGTTTACTCTGCTCAATATATTTTGACCGTTTTATTCCTCAGAATCTGCAACTGTGTTCCTGATTCAGAGTCTTTGTGCTTATCCCTCTCCTGCCTCCCATCAGATCTCTTATTTAGCATGCTGGCTTCCTTCCGATCTTTAGGTCTATACTTCTTTCAAATGTCCTTCTTTGACCACTTTAAACTTCACCTACATAATTATTTCATTGCCCTGTTCACTTTGCTTTATTAGACTTAGCACTGTCTGAAATTATTGCACTGAATTTCAGTTCTTTATAGTTTATTTCCCACTACTAAAATGAAGCTTCTTAAGAACAAAAATGGTGATCTGTATTCATCTCAGCTATACAGTATATCCCTGGCACCTGCAAGAGTGCATGCCATAGAGTAGGTTCTTACTTTGGAAACTGCTTCCCTAGGATGCAGAACTTAGTGAGCAGCCTAGAAATTTCCTAAGGGGTGCAGAGGAGTAGAAATTGAGAGCAGATCAGGGAGAAACCATCTGATAGACCACCAAAGGAAGGACATATCCTATCAGAAGTGGTCTTTATGTAGGTTCACAAGTGCTTATGTGACCCTCAAAGTCTGAAACCAGTGGCCTTTTCATCTGTTCACTACTCTTCCCCATAAAGAAGTGACATTTCTGAAACAGGCTGGAAGTCATTGGATCCATTTATTCTCCTTCATTTCTTTCCATATCTTCGAAAAATGATATTTAAGGGAAGTGATGAAAAATGGTTTACTGTTTCTTACTGATAACAGCAGAATTATTATAGTCATACAGGCTTTACTATATTGAAGTCAAAGTTGCTAAACAAGAAATGCTTTGGAAAGTGATCTGTCTCCTAACATTTCTTCACAACAGTCTGCTATACTTGGGGAAGCAGTGTATGCTTAAAAGTAAATGGTAATGGGGAGCTCTATCTCTGACTCCAACATGAATGTTTTCATGGAGAATGATGAGAACTTATGTTCATTCAGATGAGGTCAGAAACAGAATATGATATTCCAAGCATGCATTCTTACCAGCATCTGTGAGTTGGCTGGAGGTTGGTGGGCCTTGGATGGGCTCATTTGGCAGCTCTGCTTTGAGCTAATGGTCTGGCCTTATTTAGCTCCTCACTGAGGGCTGGACTCTGGCTTGTTCTACGTTGTGTTTCTTCTGGAGTCCAGAGCTGAAGGACAGCAGTTGTCTGGGGAAAGTTCACCATGGTGACTACAGAAGTGCCAGAAACCAAGCAGAGCCTCTTAAGACCTAGACTCAGAATTGTCACATCACTTATACCCATGTTTGATTTGTTAATATAAGTCACATGACCATGCTTCCTCAAATCAGAGTGGATACACCCAATCATGATGAAACCACAGAGAGGATGTGGGCACAGGGAAAGAGGATGAATTAGAGACCCAAATTCAATCTAACATATTGTATACTCTAATAAGCTCATAGAAAGTACTACCTAGTAGTGGAGTATATTCACATGTATGTATAAGTTTATACTTTCCATAAAGTATACGGACACTTAATACCATTCTAACAAGGTAACTCGATCTCCCTCAAAACCAGGTTTCAATGATGAGTAACTTTTAAGACTAAATTGTGATGGATTCCATGTAATTATTTCTAACTAGGGGTGCCAGTGGCAAGACCTCTTTTTGAAGAGTTGGCGTATGGCTGGTTCTCCTACATAAGCATTTTAATAACTCCCAGTTGTGAGACATTAAACAATTTTGTATTTGCCTTAGGACTTTGAAACACTTCATGTTCTTTTTCAGAATGTATTTCCTTTTTTTTTTCATTCTTACCATTCAGAGGGAGGCCTCACGTATCAATGAGGTTTATTATGGGTGGCAGATAAAGGTCTTTGGAAGCATTTGGCAGGGACAGGTTGATTTAATTTACGTGGACTTTTCCTGGTATGTGCTGCCTGGTTGGGGTCTGGAGCTCTAGCTTCTGTGGTAGGGGAATTGTGGTTTGTTTTTCTCCCTCTGAAAAACTAAACTGTTACTTCTACTCACTCTCAGGATCAGTAGATAAGCCAGGTCTTCCTAGAATCCCAGAGGAACCACCTGATGAATGACAGTGGCAGGAGGAGACTGGATGGGCCTCACGTTGACATTTCCCCTCACTCCATGTCTCATTCTGTATTCTGCAGTCTCCTGTGGAGACTTGTTGCAGGGCTGGGTGTCGGTCATTTATACACAGCAGTGAGTCACTTCTTTAAAGGATGTTAACTTTTAAGACTCCCTAAGAAAATACAAAATAGAAAACTTTACCTGTAGCTGTTAGAAGTTAACTGTATAGATGTAAACAAAGAAGCATGGGTAGATTTAAAATCTAGAATAGGAAGGGGTCCTAGAAAACCTAGCTATGTATATGATTTGTATAAACACCTCTATACCTTATTATGTAATTATATACAAGTTTTATAACTTAGGAAGTTAAAATGCAATATATAAAGATACACTTGTTCCAAGAACACCTACAAACCAGAAACTGCTTACTAAACATAGTCATCTTGCCTGTGGGGATAAAGGGTATGAGGATGGAAAATGGAGATAAAAGAATGAATGAATTAAATAACAAAGGATGTGGGACAATTATGATAATAGGCCAGGAAATGAAGAATATATCAACTCAATCCTCTGCATCTGAGATCAAAATAAAAAAATGAAAAGGAGGGAAGGAAGCTAGAAAAGCAGGAAAGAGAAAAGCAAGTTTTGCGTTCTCCTTACAGCATTTTCAGGTAGTGGCCTGGCAGGAGGGGAGGACTGCCTGGGGGCTGGCTGGCTGACTGATGGATCCACTGCACCTAGAATAGTGCCTACCACATAGTGAGCACTCAGTGAGTACTTGGCGAAATGAGCTGCTTTGAACTTAATTGCCTGGAGAAGGCTGATTCCTTTGAATCCTTTAGGCTGATTTCATTCTTTCCGTGAAGAACAGCCAGAGCAATATGTTAGAGGGGGATATGAAGTCCTTCATTCTGTGTCCAGTGGAGGACACATTCTCTTTTTGTTTGGTGAAAACCCACTACTCTTGTTTTCTGGTGATACTTTCACATTTACATTGGGGAAGCACCTTACCCCAACCTTAGACCCATGTAATTTGGATTCAGTTGAATTTTTCCTACTCAGTCATCTCTGCAGTTGAACACATGACCCAAGCCCCACCATAGGAGTGGGCATTTTTTGTTTAGGGATAGATGTGTGACCCAATTCAGAACAATGTGGACTCAATTCTAGGACTTTTTTGGAGGGAAATATTTGAGAAATGATGTATTTCTATGGGGATTCCTATAAGATATCTAAGGCTTGGGAACCTAGGACCACCATACATGAAGAAAGCTTGTTTGAAAATTAGCAAACACAGAAAAGAGAGCTAGGGAAATTGAGAGATGGAGCAGGAGGAGGGGGCAATGGAGAGAAGGAGAGAGAGGGAAAGAGAGGGAAGGTGGGAGAAAGCAAGCAAGCTTCCATCATTTTTGCTTAAGCAGATTTGAGTTGGATCTTTCTCTCTTTCTCTCTCTCTCTCTCCCCCCTTCCCTTTCTCCCCCCCTTTTCCTTCCTTCCTTCCTTCCTTCCTTCCTTCCTTCCTTCCTTCCACTTCAAACCTTGCAAGTGATGATTAGCACATCCTAAAGTGCCCAGAGTGATTACATTCTCTTGGAGAGCTCACCCTTCAGTTGAGCTTCACAGGACTCAGTGACAAGAACTCCCCACCTTTCCAGGCCACTTTGGATTATCAGGAAGCTTTATCCAACATCTGTCTTCCTCAAACTTTCTGGTGTTGGTAGCCATCTCAGACCCTGTGACTGCATAGAATAATTTAATGCTACTTTTAGCTATCATGTACCCCCTTAGTCTCTACCGCAGTGAAATCCCCACCTTTGTCCCCAACATCCACACTACATGCCACCAAGAACTTCTGTCATATATTAAACTAGTCTTACATTCCCTGCCTTATACTACCTGTACATACAGACGGTATCAATAATTATTGCTACATAACAAAATACACCAAAACTCAATGTTTTAAAAATCAGTAAGCACATATTTTTGTTATAGGACTGTGGGTCAGCTAATTGATTCTTCTGGTCTTGACTGAGTCACTGATGCATTTGTGGTTAGCCGTAGAAGGAGCAGGGAGTTCTGATCTCGAATGGACTATCTAATATATTTGGAGATCATTTGTCTATAGGTTGGTCTAGGATGGTCTTGACTGAGGCAACTGATTTGTCTTTCATTTGGTCTCTCACTCTCCAGCAGGCTAACCTGGGGTTGTTCATGAGGTGGAGAGAGTTTTCTGAAAGAGCAAAACATGCATGGCCTTTGAGCCCATCACTTTGCCACTTTCTCTTGGTCAGAGCAAGTCACAAGGCCAATCCAGATTCCCAGGGAAATAGACCCCACCTGTTAAATGGAGTTGCTTCAAAGTCAAATTGCCAAGGGCATGGATTCAGGGTGGGGTAGAACTTTGGGGCCAGTTTTACACTCAGCGTAGCACAGAGACTAATATAACAAATAAGCAAATCTCTTAGGAGTTTGATTTCACTGAGTGACATTCTGTTTGCATCTAATCCTAAGGTCTTAATCAGGATCAAGAGTAAATCAAGTAAATTTGGCAAATCATAACTTAAATTCTATCTCTTTGAACAGTAACTAAGAAGAGGTATAAAAAACAAAGATCTAATGTCTATTTCAAATTCACACTTAAACATGGTGTGTTGAATCGGGGTTTGGTTGAAGGAATGAAACAACTTTGGATCCTGTTAAGATATGTTTAATACCTTCTGTTTATTTCCCAGCAGGAGCATGTTACCAAAACCAAACCTTGGACACAGCAGATTTGTAAATAATAAAGACCTGCTCTAGTATTCTAAAAACTGCTCTTGCTGGCATGACCTTAAGTCTATATTGGGTGATAATTTAATGCTTAATAGATACCTTCAACTACAGTTAGCGCTCTTATCAGATAGGGTTGTCTCTCCTATAAAATATTCATTTATCCGTCCGTCAAACATTTACAAAGTACATCTTGTATAGAATAATATCCAGAAGCCACATAATAAATTAGTGACTTGTCATGAGATGCCAGGGTGGACTTTATTTAGCTGCTTTTTTTTTTTTCGCCTTGAAAAAGTAACCAAACATTAATGTGACTTTTGATTTGGAAAGAGCCTGTAAAGTCCACAGTGACTGATATGAATGCCATAGCAGGGATTCACCTAATGTTTGCTGGGGACATGGGCTTGGTGTGGCTCCTAGTCTTGCCTGATATAGTCTTACTTGGTCTAGAGCATTGAGCTTAATGTTAGTCCCAAAGTCCTCTAGCATTTGACATTAAAATACTTTTAGTTATAGAATAATATTTTAGAGCCTGATATCAAGGTTCAGAAAATCTTTTCATCAGTCTCTGAAATAAGCAAAGTGGGAAACGCATCTGCTGCTAACTTTGTTGGAATCAGTTCTTGTGGAGTCTGTCAAAGTGAGTGTACAGAGCCAAATACCCCATATTCTGTTGGCAATTTTGACTATATATGATTTTGCCCTTACACATTAAATTTTAAATCTTAGATCCAGAGGCCAGGATCAAGGGACCTGGACCATAATGCCTTAGAGGTTGTGTCTAATCCTTCATTGTAACCCTAGAGAATTCTTTTAACTGCTCTGAATTTATTCATCAGTAAGCAAAATGAGGATACTGAATAAGTCAATCATAAATATTCCTCTTAGATTTACAAGAATATATATGTGTGTTGTTTGTGTGAACCTCATAGCCACCTCGCTGTTCTGGAATTAGTGGATTCATTTTACACATGACAAAAGTGAGGTCATGGCCAAGGTAGGATTTCTAAGTGTAGAACCTGATATGGGGATTTGAAGAGCTGTTAAAGTCTAGTGGGTTTTACCCGAATCTTCTGCAGGTTTCAGTAGCACGTTGCTCTGTGGAGCTAATGGCTCCCAAAGATGCTTTGATCATAGCACAATATTTAGTCAAGTTACCACTACCCCAGGGGGATTGATTTCTGTCTGATGGGCCTACCAGATGCAGTGACTCTTTCAAATGCTTGTAAGTGACCTAAATAAAACTGTTTTTCCTGGTCATTAATACAGTTAGTATCACAGAGAAAGGAAGACACACAAAACCAGTCTATAAGACCTTGACCTCTGTAGGTGCTGGTTTCCTTATCTGTAAAATGAGAGGGCCAGACTAGATGACACCCAAGGTCCCTTCCTGCTCTGAAATTCTGTGATCTCCTTTCCTAACAAGATTAAAATTTTAGAGTTGTTAAAATAACGGTAAATATTTTAGATTTCTTTCCATTTTTGCCAAATTCAAGTAAAATGTAGGTTGGGAGTCATTGAATACTAACTCATTTTTATTCTCCATTCTAATATTTTAATTAAATATTTACCTGTTAAATATCTATTCTGTGGAAGATAACTAAGAACACATAGCTTTCCCTGAGCACTCTGATATGGAATGTGGGCACTCCAGGACCAGGAAACCATATTACTCAGGCTGCTTCTCAGGCTTACTGGGGCTAGATTCATAGTTTCCTAGGAATGAAATAAGCCCCTCAAAGGCTTCTCTTGGAAGGACTTTTCATGGGAAAGGATAGCTGTGTTCTTTTGAATTATGTGGTGAATGCTCTTGGTCCACCATCACATTCTCTTTACCAAATCATGCATGTTGTCTTCCAGCTGCTGAGAATGTTGAGTCCTAGTTTCTCGCATCTGTCCCCCACCCCCTTTTAGAAGGATGGCCTTTTACCAAAAGTGCCAACTCTCCCAGATGTTTATTCCCTCAACCTGGGGTATCCTGCAGCTGATAGCTGACTGATGGGGATTACAAAAGCCAGCTCCTTGTCCCCAGGTGAGCCAAACTCTGGTATAATCCTTGCCAGAGTTCCCCATAGGATCAAGCAGAGGCTAGAATTCAGCTGAGACCACATATTTGCCTAGCTCCTTCTTGTGCTTCTCTCTTGCCCGTTCTCCTGAAAGATCTCCCTCAGTGAATCATGTACACCCAAATTCTCTTCTCAGGCTCTGCTTCTAGGGAACTTGACTTGAGTCATCAGAACCATATAGATCAGATCTTCCCTAGGATTCAAGCACTGCTTCCTAAGAATATTTCCAGGTTTTTATAAGACTCCATACCTCTTTAGGTCTCTACATATTGGGGAGTCTTCCTGGAGTTAGAGGGAGGCTGCCACCCACTGCCTCAAGAACATGAGGGCACTATGAGACGTTTTTCTGGACGCACACAGAAATTAACCTCAGGTCACAGTCTGAGGGAACAGGGCTTTGATGCTAAATGGAATCTCTCAAGACTCTAGAGTTTGCAAAGCAAATGAAGGCAGAGCTCCTTCTTAAGGCACTAAGTCTCTGGTCTGGACCTTCCCTCTAGTTTATCATTAAACAAAATCTTATTTGGAGATGGCATCCAGAAGGTAAGACTGTCTGGTGGTAGATTGTGGGACCATAAAACTGGGATATCTGCATGGGGAAAGCACTGTTTTCTGGAATCCAATGGGAAACCTTCCTCTTTCTACTCTCAATGCCCCATTCAGTTTCTGTGGCAGTAGGGGATGTAGCAGGATGGAAGAAAGGAAGAGACTTTAAGGCAGATGGGATTTTGTTTCCAAAAGCCAAAGCATCAGGGAGAAGAGAGGGAGGATTGGTAAGAACACAGCAGAAGACAGCGCTGAAGTCTGGTCCCACCTAGGAAGGGCCTCCTTCTAGGCTGGGGAAGGAGGGGTTGAAGGCAAGGATGTCATCCTGTGGGGAATGTAATAAGAAGTGGGAAAGCTGTAGATAGGGAAAAAAAGCAGAAACACTGGATTTAGGGATTACGAAAGCTTAGGTGGCAGACACCTGAGACACTCTGCGTGGGCTGATGATGAAGACCAGGCAACATTCTCTCTCTCACAGTGCCTGAGAAGGCTTTAAAGCAAGGACTCTGGAACCTACAGCCTGGGTTCAAATACTAGCTTGGAGACGTATTATCTGTGTGGCCTTGGGGAGGTCAGTTTTGACATGAGCCTTTCTCCTCACGTACAGAATGGAGATAATTGTACCTCAACTGCTCTGTCTATGTTAGAGACATAGAAGCATCTGTAAATTAAAGGCTTTTGCATTGCTGAAAATCCCAGAATTCTGGTACTGTCCTGGACTGGGTTGTTTGTCCCAGTTCAGAGAAGTGAGGTCTTGGAGACAGACTGCAAACTGAGTAAAAATTACCTTTAATTAGCAAGCTAGTTCACAGCCACCACAGCAGCTTTCTCCCATAGAAGCATTCACTTACTCTCTCTGGTTTTGCCATAAATTTACTTAATTTTTTTTATTCTCTAGCTTGCTACCTTCATATGTACCTTTGAGCCTTGGAATGGATGGTGAAAGAGAGAGCAAGTGCTTCAGTTTCCCAGTGAAAACTCATTAGTTCTTTATTCTAAAGAAGGCAGTCATGCCATTTACTATCCAGCAAGGAAGCTGTTTACCAAAAGGAAGTGACAGAGGCTAGAGTGGGAAGCAGGAAACTGAAAAGAGGAAATGGTTTTATAAGTCCCCAGAAAATATATACAGATGGAAATTGATAAAAAGCAATGTCCCGTGTGATTCTTTTCCCAAAAGTTTAAGCATATCATTTGGTCACTATTTATCTCTGCTGTTTCTACATTCTTAGTGTAATGTTGCTAATTTTTAAAGGCAAATCTAAATGCCTCAGAATCCTTGAAACCCTACTGTTGGTCAACAACTAAATGACTCATGTGAATTTGAATTCTGCAAAGGATAAAAATCAACAGGAACTCTGAGAAACATGCAAGGAAAGAAAACTCCAAGGACTTATTAGTGGTTTTACAAGCCAAAGCTGGGCTCCTTTTTAAATTTTTTTTTCTTTTTTCCTTATGCATGATCACAAGCCAGTCCAGAGCAGGGAGCAGAACTCGAGGTTCACACATACATTTATTTAGTTAGCAAGACATTCCTATTTTTATAGCTCAAAGTTCTTAACTTTCTTGTTAGCAAATGTTAACAAGGTTTAAAATGTATAAAGTGAGCTGTGGCATGTAAAAAATTTTGGCCTATCCTGGCTCCTTTTTTTTTTTTTTAATACCTATGTTCAATGAAAACGTCCTACTGACAGGCAGAATGTCTGGGCAACTTTATAGATAGTGTTCCCACCTTGGGGCCATAAGGTCACAGATTTGTTCCTGATTCTATTTAAAAAACACTCAACAATGGTAAGTTTGTGTGTGCTTTTATGAGAGGGAGCTGTTTTATATGATCCAAGATCTTAAAGATACTCCAAGGAATCTTGCGTGTCTGCTGGGCTGTGAATTGGAAGGTTGCTGCGGTGCTTGCCGCAACATTGGGGAGCTTCACTGAATCGCAAGCAAAGACTGACTATAATAATTCTCAGACATTATGTCTACTCAAGGCCAAAAAGTACTTTGATTTCATGGTGGTAATCAAAGCTCTTGAAAGGCATTTCAACCTGCTGTTCCAGCATCAGTTTGCCAGTGGTCATAAAATGAAACAAGGCAGAGGGAAAGGAAAAAGAAAAGAGCAGACCCCACTTGAATCACACAGACATTTTATAACTATTTTAGACACTGCAGGCCTTTCCTTCTTGGGTCATGCATAAATATGGCTTCTGAAAAGTCGCTCTCAGAATCCCCAAAGGCCCCCTAAGTATGGAAGTGAAATAAGCCATCAACACTATAATGAGCAAACACAGGGGCACTCCTGGCAGAAGGGGATTAGGAAATAACCCAGTTGAGTGGTTACCATGATTTCCTGAGGCATGTTGACAAAAGAACAAAACAGTCCAAATCTGATTCCTGGATTCAAATGTTGTGTGACATTAAACAGTGGATTATCCTTTGAGCCTCTGTGTTGTCTCCTCTAAAATGAGCAAGAAGAGTGAAGGTTTCTTATAAGTCATTTTACCATTCGAGAACTTCAAATGGAATGGTAACTTAAAATGTGGCAGTTATCCATCATTTGTGTAAATAATGCACACACAATTGTTTCACCCACAGTCGCCACAGTCTGTGGTGTGGACGATCCTCCTGGAATTGTGCACCATGATGGTCTTGCTCATACCTGGAATCCCAGACCAAGAATCCCAGATTCCCCACCTGGTGGTAACTTCTCCTGCCTATGGCTTGTGAAACTTAGGAGTGTTCTACGCATGTACAGTCATAGACACCCTGTCTGACAACTTGATTTCCATACATATTCTGGATTATAATTTAGGAGTGTGTATGTGTTCACAAGGTCGAGAAGCTGATAACCTCCAATCAGCTTCCTCTCCAGGTTGCAGTTAAATCCCACTGCTCTGTGGCAAACCACTAATCTAAAGCAATTGCTGATTCTACAGCCCTTCCCCCCCCCAACAAATAGATTAAGTTACCATCTTTCCTTCCTCTAAAATTGTTTTTTCAGACATGCCCATACATAACCACCACAAGTATTATTAAACCTTTCTGCCAAATAACCACAAAGCCACATTCTTGTGGTAAATAATGTGCTCCCAGTGGCATGGTAACAGCAAAATGGACCCTTCAGCTTTGAACCTGTTTCTAGCTCTCTGGCATGATTCCAGTACTACAGACATATATTAAGGGAGAGGAACTAGTCGGATTTGAAAATCTCATCCAGAGAGATCATAGGAAAGATGCATGACTGAAACATGTCAGGAAATAGGATTCACTTCCAGACTATTTTATATGAAAAGTTCTAGACTTAAGTTGCAGAGCTTTTGTGTAATTAAGGGAAGTTGTTAATAACTATTCCTCAACAGTTGTTTAGAGTTTTACAGTTCACAGAGCATTTTTTTTCTCTTAAATTACCTAATTTGCGCCTTTGAGATGAGCAGATTATGATAATTAGCATTTTAGAGATGAAGAAACTGGGGCTCCCAAAGGTCAGGTAACTTGCTCAAGGTCTCACAGCTATAACTTGTCAGAACTTGTATTAAAACGTATAGTTATAATTTTACTGCCATTTAATTTGGCCTTAGCAAGGGGATTTGAACAGCTCAGTCACATCAGTAGAACAGACATTCCTAACTTAGAAAGAGAAGTGGGGGTGGGGGGCAGGCATGTTAGAATCCTCTAAGGAGTTGTTTGAAAACACAGGTACTTATCTCCATCTTCCTCCTCCTGGAAATGAAAATATGTCTCAGAAGGAGGGTAGTTAAGTAATTTTGAAAATATTCTTTAGGTAATTCTAATATGCACTGCCTGGTTGAAAAGTAATGCAACAAGTTTTTCTCTTCTGAAATGGAAGCATGTGCTTCCCAGATCTTGTTTTGTCAGTACTCTTTGGAGTGGTATACTCACTGTACCTATTGTATGATGGATGATGAATTTTACTCAAGTCTGCCATGAAAGTGAAGAAACTAATGATATGAAGGAGGAAATAATGTCAACTTTTGGGTAACTGATGTGAAAAGATTGGGTTTAGCCCATGAATAAGTATGTACAAGATAGTACATGATAGATAGTATCCTTATCTAAAGCAACTGAACAATAAGATGATATGTGGGTTCATTCCTAACTAGTTCACTTTTTGCTTTTCTAGATTATAGCAATATGTATCTCCATGGTCATTTCAAACCTCATGGGGAAAAATAGCTCTCCCTATATTCCTGCCCTTTGCAATGTGATTTTGCACCTCCTGCCATCAAGAGGTGAAGTCTTTGTCCATTCCTTAAATCTGCGCTGGCCATTATTACTTTCTTGGTCCAATAGCTTGTAGGAGAAGTATTGTTGTCCCAGTCTTGAGTCTAGACTTCCAGAATGTCTTGTGCTGCTTCCATTCCTGCTCTTAGACCCTGTCCGTGTGAGTAAGTTGGGCTAGTCAGCTGGAGGAGGAGAGGCCACATAGAGGCAAGTACCCTCCCAGCTGAAGCCACCCTAGCCAGCCACGTTCTGGCTCACCTGGTTGGCTACAGAGCCATAAGGGAGTGAGCCCAAATTCAGAAGGTAAGGATATTAACTCTGTTTCTTGGTACAAAGTCATAAAATTGCAAAGTCACGTCGCAAAGGGGTGAGGCTACAGGTGGAGGTGGAGGATTGCGGTTACTGTCTACCATCTAGCACACCAGCTGCATGGGGCAGCTGTCATATTACCTAAATGTGAAGTACTTAGAACAAGGTCTGACAGTGAATATAAATGCCTAAAAAATGTGAATGATTACTATTTCTAAAATGCATGCAAAATGTGTAGATAACCTATGCCTCTTACTTTGAAGAACTGGTACTGACAATTCTTACAAACCTGTGATTCAATCCAACAGTACACACAGAAACTTAAGTGAGGGAAAATACAGTCAAATCACATATTGAGTGTTAATGTATCCCTATGTTTTTTTCCTGAATTGAAGCACCCCCCACCGCCAGAAAAAATAAATAGTATATGTTGCCCTTTCTATTCAGGCTTTGATCAAAGGTTTCAATGGTAAAGATGACTCACACTTTAAGCAACTGGAAGAATTTTTTTTATTGCTTCTCAATCCATTGTGTTGCTCTCATGAAATTGCTGAATGACACCAGATAATATAAAATCCATCAAAGGAATAAGCATTGAATGACATGTGGCAGGGTTTCCAACTCATCAGGAAAAACTCAGATCAACTTGTTTCTCTGGAGAAAGCTCACATCCGGGGCTGTTCCTGTTCCCTGGGACTCATAAAGCTCCTATCTCCAGGGCACAGGTGAGGCCTTCACATTCTTTGAGAACAACAGCCTGTTCATTTCCTCCATGGCTATAAAGTGACTTTATTGGACTTCAGTATCTAAAGGAAACAGAGCTCTGGGTCAGAGGGCGCCTTCAGAGAGTCACTGGCCCCATTTAGAGATTCAAACCTCAGGGATGTTGGGTTGGGAGATGCTCTTGAACTCTTTGAAATGTAAGTTAATTTAAAGTTCAAAGGAAGCTTCCTGGATTGATCATTGTTGTTGGGGGCAAGATGCATTAATGTAGTTTAAAAGTGCTTAGGTTTAGCTGTACGGCATCAGCCATTACTAAATGAGGTTTCCCTATGATTTAGCGACATATATATTGTATTGCTCCAGGGTGGAAAGCAGTTTAGATACTGAGGAAACCCTCTGCCAATTACAAGGGGATTCAATATTTGACAAGCCCAAGGAGTGGTTTGCTTCAGCATGCTTTTGCATTATAACCTAACCTCTATTCATATTTGCATAGGGGAGTCTCAGTTCGAAGAGAAAAGCATTCCTGTATGTGATCAGAGAAGCACATCTTCTGCTCAAAGTGTGATTCAAACTACTGGTTTGATTTTGGGTCTGTGTTTCCTAAATTGTGGTCTATGGCACACCTGTCTCCAGACAGGCTCCAGTAACGAATAGTTCTTGTGGGAATTGGTTGGAGAAACACTGCATATTATGTTTCACTCCTGTGCATTCATTGCACACTTTGGCGTATTAAAGGTTTGGAGAAATCATGCAATATAGAGACACTTTGAATACCATTCCACTGTTTCCAGAAGATATATAGCTAAGGAATCCTCTTTGTTTTCTCTTTCAGCTGTGTCAAATAAAACATTTTGAGAGATAAGTAGCCTTTGAGAGATCAGTAGATTACCGTAATGTGTTGCGAAGGATGTTGTTTTAGGTGTTTAACACAATGAAACATCTTCACAAAGTGGTAGGCACAAGTGAACATGACTTTCATAGCTTTAGACTTTTAGTTATGAATAGTTTTATGATTTAGGCCTTCTGTTGGAATCTGAAGAAGCCTAAACAATGTAGTGTAAATCTAAAAAATGTCTGAAACAAATTATCAAATCAGATGAAGGTACATACATCTAGGGTTTACAGCATTGAAATAATTGAAGGTAGGTAAGCTGTGATGTTGGGGGCACCATTCGTTCTAGAAACAACTATGAAAGCTAGGTAATTCTTCCCCATTATCTCCCTTGTTCTTGATTGCACTCATCTTATTTGCTCTTTTGCTGAACTCTTTACTATTTCAACCAACTTCTTTGTCCTTCAGCAGCATGGGTATATGCAGTCAACCTGGATGGATACAAAGTACTCAGATTTCTTTGCCTGTTGGTTCTCCACACCCATTCTTCCTGGTAGTCCTTTGCCTTGTACTTTGGAGGTCCTCAAGACGGATGCTGCTTAAAAAAAAAGAGAGAGAGAGAGAGGAGAGACAAATGCTGTTTTTCCTAAGTTTTTCAGTGTTAAAAAAAATCACACATTTGTCTGTAATGTGGTTGAAGAGTTTCAATGAGGTTTCTTTGCTTTGGGCTGAAATTTTATCACCTCATATCGTTTTGATTATAAACTCTGATTAAGATATACATTTTTTTAAGTAAGAAAAATAGAAAAAAAGAAGACCAAGGTGTTCTGTTTTTGATTTGTTTTTGTTTTAAACATCCATATTGTTGGTAGGGATTTGGAAATAATAAAGGGATCTTTGTGAGTTTAAAGGTTAGAGATCAACAGTCCTTCTAACTTTCTCCTCTCTAGCTTATTTTTCCCCTTTGGGTTCCTAATAGAAAATATAAATAGCAACTTTCCCTTTGTGTTGCTTGCTAAAGACAGTGTTGATTTAAATTTATTTCACATGACACATTTGTGTTTTGGAATATAAGTCCAGCTATGCACCTGGTTGCTCTTACATAGTGATGTAAACAGTGAGACCACCTCAACAAAGGAAACAAATGCCATTTTTAAATAGCTGGCANAGCTGGCATTTTTTTTCCTTTTTTTTTTTTTTTTTTTGCCTATTTCTAAAAATGTTTACTAGAACTATCCCCTCAAACTCAGGACTGGATTCCCAACTGGTTTCTCCTTCACCCATTAAGATGAATAAGCAGAGAGTCAATCACATGCACATACCTGATTTTTTGTTGGGTTAGTTAAATTGAGGCATTTATTGTGCTATGGAAATTGGCAAGATGTATATGAAAATACATTTCTTTTTTTAAATTATGTTTTAAAAGATATTTGTGAGAGAGAGAGAGCATGCACAAGAAGGGGGAGGGTCAGAGGGAGAAGCAGACACCTCGCTGAACTGGAAGCTTGATGTGGGACTCGATCCTGGGACTCCAGGATCGTGACCTGAGCCGAAGGCAGTCGCTTAACTGACTGAACCACCCAGGCGCCCCGAAAAGACATTTATTTTAAATGAAAGAAGAGGAACAATAGTTGTAAGAGTGGTCATATTCAGAGTTTTTGAATTTTATCTGCACCAAGTTCCAGACCCAGAATAAATTCTGCCATGTATTGTGGGAAATCTAACTAGTTTCTCCAACAACTTTTAAAGTGTTTTGCATAAATCATTTTCCTTCTTGGTATGATTTCATGTCCCTTTACTGTTTTATAATTACTTCCAATAAGGTAGATTCTGTGGAATGCTTTTTTCTCCTTTAAATAATCCATTCTAAATGACTCAGTGATCAACACTTCGATCTAGTGCCATCTCTCAGTGAACATCTCTTATTCCACTGCTGGATTCACTTACTGAGATTAGCTTTATAATTAGAGGCAGGTGTGGGGGTAGAGAAGGGCATGTGTGTGCTCATCATCTTTGCGAGCGCTCAGGCCCAAGCTGCCTGAATTCTTGGTTGTGTCTGCGTGTGTGCGCATGCATGTATGCGCGTGGATGCGTGTGAAAGGGAGAGGGAGAGTTTTCAGTTGCTTGCTTGACTTTTATCTGAAGCTATTTGATTACTAAGGAACACATTTAAAACTTAGACTGGTTTCTCAGAGTTCTCCTGTGGCTAAATTTAAGGTCAAACTTGCAGTCTGCACTATGTCATCTGTCATATAGATCTTTGGTTCCCGAAACTTGTTGATCATCACAGAACATGTAGTTTGCCTGAGGAGCTTTTCAAAGAAGTTGGGGTGGAGGTGAAGGAGAACTTTTAAAAATCTAGAAAATCCCTGAGAATCACATAAAATAATTGAGTGTCCACCACCAGAATTGATCGATTATTGGGCTGCTCAAATGGTTCGGTGAATATTTACTGAGAAGTTGCTATTTGACAGACTCAATTCTAGACAGCAGTGAAATAAAACTCCAGCCTTCTAGGAGCTGATACCCTTAGTGGGCTAGATGCAAAAATATACATAGCTGATAGATAACAAAAATAATGCAGGTATATATGTATAAATATATGTAAATGAAGGCAAATAAAGCAAGGTTAGGAGAGGAGAGTGATGGGGAAAAGGACTGTCCTATATTAGAGAATACGTTCAAGAAAGCCATATCTGATAAGATCGCATTTTAGGTAACAATTATTTGCATTTTGTTAGTCTCCTTTTAAGGTCCTCTTAAAAACTAAATGCAATATTATAGATACAGTTGAAAAAATTTGCATATATACAGGTATGTGAGGAATACATAAAATATTTTGACATGTATTTCATCATTTTATCTCCATGTGCTATATATTGTCTACATTGTTCTGCGTCTGTTTTCTTCATTCAGCTTTAGGTTTTCTGTATTTATCAGTGTGGATCTGCACTGTGTGCTTCATTTATGCTAACTGATCTGTAGTGCTCCGTGGAGTGACTACCTCGCAGTTCATTTTAGTGTTTCCCCATTGGTGGCCCTGCAGGGTGTTTTCATTTTTCCCCATCACAAGCAGTGCTTCAGCACTCTGCCTTGGGCCTGTCTCTTTATGGACAAGTGGATGATTTGCTCTGGGTATATATTTAGAAGTAGAATTACTTAGGCTATAAGGAGGGGTTTTTGTGGGTTTTTTGTTATGTTTAATGCAGACTCCAGAATCTCATCCCAGATATCCTGAATCCCAATATCTGAGAGCAGGATTTGGGCATCTGTATTTATAAAAAGTTTTTTGGGAGATTTGGATGCACCTTCCCAAGGGCTCAGAGTTTTGGAGTCCATTGCTCTAGCCCACATGAATCCATCCCACACATGGATTAATAAAGGAATGAGCAATGAATAGGCACTGCTGGCAGTGAGAATCAGTTTTGGCTCTGGCTCCATTAGGCCCCAGGAGTGGATACTGTTGGTGTCCTCCCAGATACCCTTTACAGGCCAGGTGCTGAGGGCTCACAGCTGCCCCGTCTCCAGAGAACTGCCCTCAGCAGGAAGAATCTGCCTGAAGGTTATGACCCTAGTTGCCCCTTTCCAGTAAGCTCAGTTCATGATTGACTGACACTGGGGTATAAAGAGTTGGTTCTCCTGCCTCAAGGGGAGACCACCTCTGTGGTTCAGTTCAAACTGCTAAGCTAGGCTGGACCCAGTCTCAAATCCAGTCCTCTGCCTCTTCCTGCTTCCCTCACTCCCCTTCATGTGCACCTGTTTAAAGCCATGCTTTGAGGGAACCTAAGCCAAGATATCCCTTGGCTCGCTCCCTCCCTCCCTCCCTCCCTCTCTCCCTCCCTTCCTTCCTTCCTTCCTTCCTTTTTGCTATTTTGTCTTTCTCTACTTTCTGTTCTATTGCTTTTTTTTTTTTTGCCCTCTTTCTTTTTTGCTGCTCCTTAGCTCATACTTGCCTCTTCCATGTCACCTATGAAGAAGACAGAAAATGAAGCAATAACTTTCATTTTAACTTACCTTTAAGAAATGCACTGATCTCATTCTGGAGCAAAGACCTGCGGATCCATCATGCTGGAATTATACCCTGCCATCTGATAGCCTGGTGAGCTGATAAGGCCTAAGTTCTTGGTTCGATTAACAGTAACGTTGGGCTTCCCTAGCTCCTTGCAGGTTCCCCCTGAGGCCTCTGAATCACAAGAGTATTCTTTACTCTCAGAATGTGTCAACGTAGCAAACAGTCATGTGGTTAGTGACCATTTCCTCTTAAACAAATGCCCTGCCCACCAGAAAGGAAGAAATACTGTTGCCTCTCTTGTGCTTCAGAGGTATTTTACTCCATGGGATTGAATCAGCCCCACTTGGGCTTGGAGCCCTGTGGCAAAGCCCCCACCACCTCTTGTGCAGACATAGCCTCATGCTACATCCTTAAGCTAGTGAGTTTGCTGTCATAGATGTTGATAAGACTTGCCATTATTTTATAATAGTAATAATAATAATAGACATGTAGGCTTTGGAGCTCTAAATCAAGTATTCATCTAGGCTTTGAAGTCAAAGCCAGGAGGTAAATCCTGAGCCCTTCCAAATCAGCCCTGTTTCAAGGGCAGTGGCAGAAGGACTTGAAAGATGAGACTCTTCCTCTCCAGTAGGCTATTCTGGGGGTGTGTTGAGCACCCTCACAACCCCAGTCTTCCCCAAACAACAGAAGCTTGTAGCTTTCAAGGACATGGGCTGGGTGGAGAAAGAAGCTGAGACCTCCTAGGGAAACCACAGGTTTGGTCATGCCCCGGAGCGCTTTTTGTACAATAAGAAATGTGATTCTGAGCCTCAAGCTGTTAGAGAGGGAATTATCTGGCCTGCCTGGCAACTCAAATCTAATCCTCCCATGGCTGTATCCCCACAGTTGCAGCCTGGGCAACTACCCCAAATTGACAGGCACAGATGCGCTTTCACAGGTAGAAAGGGATTATCTCAATCCCATTGCCTTTGTTCATATCTTCACTCAAAATTTTCCATCCTGCATGGTTTGACAGAGAAAGTTCGTTGTAGTCCTCCTTCTAAGTTCCTGTCTCTGTTGGGGGGGAGGATTCATCTCAAATCCCCAGTGTCTTTCCCACTACAATAAACTTGTTATAAACAATAAGTAAATTTTGTTTGTTAACAAATATTGTTACAAACAATACGTATTGTTATAAACAATAAATAAAATCCCCCAAACTCTTTCCCACTACAGTAAACCTGGGGCCCTGTGTAGGGTAAAAACAGATGGTCCATCCTCACACTAGAATGCAGTTTTTGCTTACAAGTGCAGACCTTCTGAATCCGTGGTCTTTGGGAATCTGGATTCCTAAGTGCTTAGCCAATTTAAAAAAAATGTGTTAGCTGAATTTTAACTTCCTAAATTTAACATTTGCTTTTATGGTCCTTCAGTATTTGCTGAAATTCTGCATAACTGAACTCCTAGGTATAAGCCTTCTTTGTAGCCACAAAACTCCTAATATTTGTCTTTTGGAATTTGTTGTCTTTGCTGTCTTAGACTTTGAAATGGAAACATATTAGCATCTCTAAGAAAATGTCTGGTGTCAAATTCTGGTTTTACTAAAGCATGACATTCTTGGGTAAAAGCCATGAGTTTCCCATCAACCTAACCAAGTCCTCACTCTTCCCACATGGGTGTCCCTTAGGCCCCTGGTGTCCTGTTCTTTCTCCACCCACCACCAATACTCCCTCCTAGTGAAGAAGCAGCACTCAGTCGTTCTCAACTTCTAGTGGATTTGAATCACTGCATTATCTCCCCAGGGGCAGTAAAGCCCAGTGCTTACTGTGGAATGAAAAGCATTGCTGGGAATTTTTATTAGGCATCGAGAAAGAGGTATAGAATACATATGAGAGTGGAGTGTTGCATGGAGCCTTCTGAGCCCTTGAGATGAAATGGACTTGTCTGTATATAAATCAGAGTGACTTGTGACAAAAGAAATAAATGAGAAAGTTCTGAAATAGGAATTAGAAGTCCAACCCACCACTGTCCCACTGTTACTCATTTAGGTCCTTTATAAACACTTTTAATGAGATTGTGTCAGCTCATACAAGGGGAAACTCATTGTCCAAATAAATTAACAACAGTAATAATAATACAATCATGCAGTAGAGTAGCTGCTTGGCTTTCCAAGCACTTTTTGTATTAATCTTCACACCAAGCTTTTGAGATACATAGAGACAAAAATTTAAGATTCTCATCTTATGTGTTGTAAGACTGAAACCCAGGGTAGCATACTGCAAGGAGCACCACTGGGACAGAAGAAACCTCCATTCTCCAGGTTCATAGTTCAGTGTTTTCAAATCCACAAACGGGAAAGTGCATTAACCAGGCAGTGCCTATTGGGGCAGACCTTAATATTTCTTTGTAACATCTAATTTGTCTTCGTAGGAACTGTAACTGTTAGGGTCAGATCACCACGGCAGTGCCAATGCCACATACGATGCTCTCAGAGAGCTTAATCTTGTCACATCTTTAATGTGCCCTATAGTTTTGGCCAGAGTCCATTGAAGAAGGTGCAGAATGTGATTTTTTATTTAAATGACACGGAGTATAAATTATAAACATTTTTGAGTAAACGTTAGTTAGCCCAGATTAGGTAAATGAGATGAATGTGCAAAACAATCCTGCCTGTTCCTTGTAGTATTTCATCATGAGAGTCTCATCTTTAGCCCAGCCAAGGTGGTTTGCTCTTCTGAGTCCAAACCCTCAGCATCCTTACTGTCACACATGAACCCTTCTCTCATAAGCTTTCATGGCCTGACACCTGTCCACACAGTCAGAACAGAGGAGTGTAAATGCTCACCAGGGAGTGTGATGGCTTACTGAGCACTGTAGTACAGACTTTGGTGTCTGGAGGCTGTTTTTTGGTGGTTTAGATGGTCAGAGCCCCACTTGTCATCCTGATAAGATGCTCAAATGTTTCTTTAGATTCTTCCAGAGCCCTAATTCTCTGTCCTTTTTTGACCATGCTATGAACACGTGGAGTGTGCCTCCCCCTGGGTTCATGTGGCTTTGCTTTCCTGAGCAATCATTTTATCATTTTCCTTTTCTTTTGTATAATTTTTATAAGGAGAGTGGTATTTTTGTGTTCTTGAAATGCTGACAAATGGTGAAATAGCTGTATTTTCTTTTTTATGTGGCTGCTGTTTTAGAAGCCAGAAACAAACCAAAGGAATGAGGGAAATATTTCAGCTATTAAGGGGGCACTGGCTCCATAGAGGCAAACTAGGCAGCTGGCACAGCATGGCATACCCCACGGCAAAGAGTTTGAAAATGCGATTATTTGACTAAAGAAGCAGTAGGAGGAACGTTTGCCAAGAAGGAACTTCAGAAGCTCTGCTTGAACATGAGTTTGAGGAAGTGAGAATACTTTAGTTAGATGGGATTTCTGTTACTGTAGTTGACAGTGGGCTGGCTAGCTCCCTGCTGGCAGATGGTGCCAGGGTCTTCCGCTTGAAGAAATACACTAGGGCAGCTGTGAACAATTCATGATGCTCCACTGTTGCTGAAAAGAGGATGGCAAATGTGAGGGTGTGAAATAAGAGTTTCTCTCCGATTAGAAGACTGAGAAACCCCTGTAAACTGGAGATGACTGGCGGAGATTTAGTTACTTGCTGCTTCATGACAAGCTACCTTCAAATTAATGATTAAAACAATATTTATTATCTCCATTTCTGTGGGTTAGAAATTCAGGTACAACTTAACTGGATGCCTTTCACTCAGAATCTTTCACAGGTTACATTAAAAGTGCTCTCTGGGGCTGCCTTCAGTTCCAGACCTGACCTGGGGAGGATCTGATTCTGAGATCACTCACGTGGCTGTTGGTAGGTGAGAGGTCCTTGCCAGCTACTGCTGGAGTTATCTCATTGACACATTGTCCTCTCCATAGGGTTACTCACAGAATGAGAGGTTGCTTCCTTCAGAACAAGGGTTCCTAAGACAGAAAAAGAAAAAAGGAGAAGTAGGATATGAGGGGCAGAAGCCATTGTCCTCTTGTAACCTAGCTTTGGAATTGACAGCCTATCAATTCTGTATTCTCTTCATGAGAAGTGAATAGAAGTCCAGCATACACTCAAGGGAAGGGGCGACACAAGGGTATGGATACCAGGAGGCGAGGGTCATTGGTGTCTATCTTAGAGGCTGCCTACCACAGATAGTAACCATATTTCATTTAAATGGGTGCCAAAATTCTTTCCCACCCTTCAGTATATGAATGTTATGGGCATGAGGTTAAATCGTTGTTTTGAAAAGAAACTGGTTGACTATATGGATCATAGTCTTACCCTTAGTGTATTGTTTTGATTAATGATAAGTGGCTGGTGTGCAGGCAATGAGAGGATGCATTATTAATCATACAGATGTGTGAGCTAGAATCCTTGGTCCTATATCAGGATGGTGGGAGACCAGGTGCAAGTCTCTCACTTTATTCATCTGTGGAATGGGCTTGGCTATGAGAAATCTTCTTGGTAATCTTCAGCTAAACGGGTACTATCAGGATAGAGTAGAGCTGCCTCTAGAAAGAGCTTGTATCACTTAATATCATGCCTAGGCTCCGGGCTCTTCACATTACATTTACTGCACATGTGAGTGTTTACATTGACTGTCAATACAAACAGTTTCATGAGTCATTCGCTAACTTTGGTTATGATTTAAGAAAAAATGGTGATCAAGAGGCATATTGTTTTCTTAACATATTAGCTCCCTGACAGTATTTGCCAGATGATTAACTCCAAAAGGGGCTTTGTCCTAGTAGAATTTGTGTTAAACAGCATCATAAAACATTAAAGTTGATAAGGACTTTGAGATCAGTATCCTCAACTCCTTCATGTTATGGATAAGGAGACAGGTCAGAGCTGAGAATGAACTAGAACACTAATTCATTGCTTAACTTATCATAAGGTACTGTGCCCATCAGGGGTGAAGGAATTAGGAAGGCAGAGGGAGAAAAAAGATGGCCTTACTTTCTTTGTAGTAATATAGAAAATCAGGTTGGGAGACCTTTTCCAAATAATACTTTTAAGTTAACTCCTATAGGGTTTATAGCTATATTTCCAGAAAGTAGCCAAAGTGTGAGAGGTGCTCAGTAAAGGCGTATTGATCTTGATGATAACTAATCAATGGCAAACTGCCCACAGCAGTTGTTAAGTGAGTGCTGGTCTTAATGGCTTCCAGACTCTGGTGAATTGCATATTCAGTTACTGTCATCCAGGTTCGGAAACCCATTACAGGGAGTAGATTGACTTTTGCAGTCACTACTGTGTGGTCTTCCTTGGGGGGGGGGTGTCAGGTTTAGGAGTGATTAGGAAATAAAAGTTAAAGGCAGTATGCAAGGTCAGCATGGGGGATTTGCACTAGAAGCAAAGAGGCATTAGTTCTGGACCCACTTTTATTTCAGAGGTCTAATTTGGGAATAAAAAAATCTCAGGTCCCAGTTCTGTACTTTCATAAGTGGTAGTTTAATTTTGGGCAAACTACTAATGTGGGCTAATTTTTTTTTAATCTATAAAATTAAAGAATCATATCAATGACTCCCAATCAGCATTGATATCCTACCATTATGGAGGTGGGTGTATATAAAAATTTCTGAGATGGAGTAGGAAAAAACATGTAGATAAAAAAAAAATGTAGTAGTTGGAAGAACCAACCTTTCTGATGGGACATAGGGTCATGCTAGTAGAGTTTCCAGATAGAAAATTGGATGGCATACATGTTTATTAAAGGGGACTCAGCTAGAAATACATTGAGAAACTTTGCCTAGATGATCTCCATTCCTTCCAGTCCTGAAGTTTGGTGAGTCATTGAATAGAGAGGGACAAGGTCATTCAAGGAAACAATGTTAGAACAGAGAAAGTACTGAGGAAGGAAGGGGCTGGCCCCTAGCTAAGAGTGGCCTGAGATAATGTCAAGATTGGACATTGGCAAGCAGAAACAAAGTTTTCAAACAAAGAATTTTGAAACTGGAGGCTTCCATCTACTGGAGTTCAAAGAAAATCAAGATCCCAACTCCAACTACTTTTCATGGCAGGTCTACTCTCGTCCACCAGTGTTATTTCCAGGACTAAATGCCACTTGTTAGGTTCCAGAGTTTATAGCCCAAAGGAGCTTAGTTTTAGAAAATGGTCCAAGAATGCATTGGTCTCCAATGTAAAGCCAAATTGAATTGTTATTGGCATTAACGTTGAATGGCAAAAAATATCACTTAGGTTATTAAATGTGTTTTTTAATTAATTATATTCGCACACCTATGTCTTTTGAAGGGGAGGCAAATAGAGCATTTTAAAATGACTTCCATTTTATTTGAAATGCCATCTATTTTATACACCCAGTAGCATTTTCAGAAAACTTAATTTTGTTTATATATTGATTTATTTATAGTTCATTCTGTACTAAAATCTAAATTCTAGGTAAATGTCTGCAGCACCTCAGAACTTTGGCTTAAGAATAGGAGGAGACTTGATCTGATTGTCCTGCCATAAAAATAATGGAGATGTTTTTCTATGACCAGAGGGTGAGTTCGAAGCAGTATTTTCTTTTACCTACAGCTGACTTAAGGGAAGGGAAGACAAAGTCTGATAAAGGAATAAGATGTTTATAATGGAAAGAGAAGGAGCAGAGTGTAGAGGGAAAACTGGGCTTGAAATGAGTGGTCTTGGATTCCAGGATCCATGGACAAGTCACTCACTAGATACTGATCCTATTCCCGAGGCTCTCTGGCTATTAATTAGATTATTGCCTGTAACTGCAAGTTTATAATATTTTTAGAAATTAGAGAAAACAAATGTATGTTCATCATAGGTTGTAAAAATACACTAACGTAACTATTCAGAAAACCCATCTAAAAATTCGGGATATAGACTTCTACTTTCTAGTCTTTTGCTCTGTGACTATGTTGAGGTGGGTGTGGGGTGTGCGTGTGTGAGTGGTGCTTTCTAGAAGCAAAATTAGGGGAAAACAGTTTTGTAGTATAACTCATTCAATTAAATATGCCTCATGAGCAGTTTTCATGTCTTTATACATAATCAGAAAACTTGATTTCAATTTTTATTAAATGAGTTTTATGAGATATTTGAATTTATAAAATGAATTTATTATATGTGTACATATATAGGTGTATGTGTATGGATGGTTGAATATATACATATTCATGTATATGTTCATTCTCTTCAGGTTGTTTCTTTTTTTTTTTTTAAGATTTTATTTTATTTTATTTGACAGAGATAGAGACAGCCAGCGAGAGAGGGAACACAAGCAGGGGGAGTGGGAGAGGAAGAAGCAGGCTCATAGCGGAGGAGCCTGATTGTGGGGCTCGATCCCAGAACGCTGGGATCACGCCCTGAGCCGAAGGCAGACGCTTAACGACTGCGCCACCCAGGCGCCCCCTCTTCAGGTTGTTTCTGATTCTCCACAGAATTAATAACAGTCCAGTGATTGGACTGTGTTTGCAACTAAATATCTGTAGGTGGTCTAATAGGGAGGGGAAGGTATGAGGAGAAGATGTCTGGAAGTGTGGGTATACATAACTAATATATGTACTCTGATTTTTTTTTTTCACAATTGAATCTTTACGAGTGTGAAAATTGCATCTTGTTGGATTTAGAGAACAGCTAGGCTGGTTACTATAGGAACAGTTTGAATTGGTTTATTTAGTGGATTGAGGAGGCTTTCCCTGGATAGGACCATGCTCCTGGATGAGACTGGGAAGGCCATATTCCTGTGAAGAAAGGACATTGTGGAAAGGGAGAAAAGATCGAGAAACCTCCTCTGTTGTAAAATCCCTGTAACACTGAAGACCTTACAACTAGAAGTCTTAGAATTGAAAGAAATTAGAAAAGAATGTGTAAGGATCAGGAGCTCAGGCAGGTTAGAGATTCAGAGAAAACTCTAAGTTGAATTAGTATATTTACAGTCGTACTAAGCAAGGTGGGATCATCTCTTTTGCTTCATCAACTGTCACTCCTCTGCCCTGAACTTTATGGCCTGGTTTAAATTATCTACTTGTAATTACATTCACACCCCCTGCTCCCATGGTATGTCTTTCTCTTGTTGACTGGCCTGTTCTTTTTCATTTGTTCTTCCTGAATCAATCATATACAGCACTTCAGAATCAACTCAAGCTCCATTTTTTATTCTTATTTATTATTATGTTCAATTAGTCAACATATAGTACATCATTAGTTTTTGATGTAGTGTTCAGTGATTCATTAGTTATGTATAACACCCAGTGCTCATCACAACACATGCCCTCAATACCCATCACCTGGTTACCCCATCCCCCCAACCCCCCTCCCTTCTGTAGCCCTCAGTTTGTTTCTGAAAGTCTAGAGTCTCTCATGGTTTGTCTCCCCCTCTGATTTCTACCTGTTCAGTTTTCCCTCCCTTCCCCTGTGGTCCTCCGTGCTATTCCTTGTGTTCCACATATGAGCAAAACCAGATGATAAATTGTCTTTCTCTGCTTGACTTATTTCACTTTACATAATCCTGTCCAGTTCCACAAGCTCCAGTTTTTAAGGAAGCCGTACGTAACCTCCCACAACACCCTGTGTCTGCTTCTCTTAATTTTTCTACTGCATGATGATGAAATTTTGCCTCTGCATATATTTCTTTGGAACTTCAAAGGAGGGATTTAGCCTAATTAATCTTCATAATTCTGATGTCTAAGATAATATTTAGAATATTACAGAGACATTTATTTAATAGTGCAAGCACTCTTTCTACAATAAAGCTAGACACATATGGAGTAAATAGAAAATAATTATGTAATAACTCAGTTAACTTAAATTTGAATAACTTAAATTAACTACCATAAGAGTGGATGAGGGAGGATTGCTAGATCAAATATATTTGATGGTTGTTTCCTTCTGGTTTTTGTTTGTTTTTTTTACCTCCCATAGAATAACTTTGCTTGGTTATTTAAATTGCTACCGCATTAATTGAATGCCAGCGGACAGAGTTGGCACAGGACCCTGAAGAGTGCAATTCACTGCTAAAATGAGGCTTCAGGTAATGGCTGAGTACAAGTCCAGTATGAAAGGTCACTTTTCCTAAAAGAGCAATTTTTTATTTCTCTCTATAGCATTAACTTCAGTGAGTCACTTAGCTACTTTCTCATTTGAAAAATGAGTTATCTACCTTAATGAAGAAAACAGAGACATGTACATAGGTATCCATAGAGATAAGATTAATACACAGGTTGTCATTGGTATTTTCCCTGAATGACCTTTCAAACAGAATTTGAGAGTCAGTAGTCAGTCTTGTAAAAATTGTCACAAGAATTGCTGCACAATATTTATTAGTTCAATAACATAATAAAATGGGTATTTCCTATTGACAATATTCCCTTATTTCATGTAAATCAGTTGTTTCACAGAAATGAGGAAAATATCTGTGGCCATCGTGGCAGCGCAGCTATACTAGAAATGTCCAAGAAAACTTTCCTTTTGAAAATTTGAACCATTATACCTCTATTTAGAAAGCTAGGGCTCCAGTTTATTATATTCATGGGCCTGCCTTATATACAAATCTTCACAAAAAATAAAGGAGTATAAGCATACCACTAAAGAAAGTCATCAAGCCATGAAGGAAGAGACCAAGAAAGAAATGAATAAGAACTACAAAAACAGCTAGAAAATAATTAACAAAATGGCAATAAACACATACCTATTGATAATTACTTTAAATGGACTAAATACTCCAAATAAAATACAGAGTGACTGAATGAATGATAAAACAAGACCCATCTGTGTGCTGCATACAAGAGATTCACTTTAGATGTAAGGACACACACACAATAAAAGTGAAGATATTCCATGCAAATGGAAACCAAAAGAAAGATAGGGTAGCTATATTTATATCAGATAAAACAGACTTTAAAACAAGGACTGTAATAAGACAAAGGGTATTATATAATGATAAAGGGGTCAGTCCAACAAGAGGATGCAACATTTGTAAATATTTGTACACCCGACATTGGAGCACCTAAATATATAAAGCAAATATTAACAAACCTAAAGGGAGAAGTAGACAGCAATACAATAATAGCAGGAGACTTTAATACCCTACTTACCACTTACATTAATGGATAGGTCATCCTGAGATGACAGAGAATAAGCATCAGCCTCAAGTGACGTTAGATCACATGGACTTAACAGATATTTACAGAACATTCCATCCAAACGGAACAGAATACACATTATTCTTAAGTTCACGTGGATCATTTTCCAAGAGAGATTATATATTAGGCCACAAAACTAGTCTTAATAAACTTAAGAGGATTGACATCTTACAGGCATCTTTTTCAACCAAAATAGTATGACACTAGAAATTACTCAAAAGTTGAAAATTCATAAGTATGTGGAGATTAATAACATGCTACTAAATAACCAGTGGGTGAAAAAAGAAATGAGAATTCAAAAGATACCTTGATACAAATGAAAATGGAAATGTAGCATACCAAAATTTATGTCTTGCAGCAAAAGCAGTCCTAAGAGTAATAGTGATTAAATGCCTACCTTAAGAAACAAAATTTTCAAATGAACAGCCTACCTTTACACTTCATGCAACTAGAAAAAGAACACATGAAGCCCAAAGTTAGGAGGAGGAAGGAAATAGCAAAGATTAGAGTAGAAATAAATGAATCAGAGACTAAAAAGCTGATAGAAAAGATTAATGAAACTAAGAGCTGATTCTTTGAAAAGGTAAAATTAACAAACTAGCCTCATCAAGAAAAAGAGAGGACTCAAATAAAACCAGAAATGAAAGAGGAGATGGTATAGTTGATACCACAGAAATACAAAGGATCATATGAAACTACAACAATTACATATCAAGTTGGACAGAGTAGAAGTGGATAAATTCCTGGAAACATACAACCTGCCAGGACCGAACAGACTGGTTACTAGCAAGGACATTGATTCAGTTATCTAAAACCTCCCAACAAATGAAGGTCTGGGACCAGACAGCTTCACTGATGAATTCTATCAAACGTTCAAAGAAGAATTAATACTAATCCTTCTCAAACTCTTCAAAAACAGAAGAAGGGAGAACTTTCCCAAACATTATATGAGGCTAACATTACCCTGATACCAGAACCAGACAAGGATGCCCCAAGAAGAGTACAGGCCAATATCTATGATGAACATAGATGCAAAAATCCTCAAAAGAATATTTACAAATTAAATTCAACAGTAGCTTAAAAAATCATACATACCATTAAGTGGGATTTATACCTAGGGATGCAAGAATGGTTCAACATCCTTAAATCAATAGTGTGATACATCACGTTAACAAAACAAAGGATAACAATCACATGATCAGCTAAATAGATGCAAATAGAGCATTGAATGCAAAATTCATCCTTTTTTTTTTTAAAGATTATTTATTTATTTGACAGAGACAAAGATAGCGAGAGAAGGAACACAAGCAGGGGGAGTGGGAGAGGAAGAAGCAGGCTCATAGCGGAGGAGCCTGATGCGGGGCTCGATCCCAGCACCCCGGGATCACACCCTGAGCTGAAGGCAGAGGCTTAATTACTGAGCCACCCAGGCGCCCCAGAATTCATCCTTTTGTGATTAAAAACTCTCAAAAATGAATATAGCATATTTCAACACAATAAAGGCCATATATAACAAACCCATAGCTAACATCGTACTCAGCAGTGAAGAGCTGAGAGCTTTTTGTCTAAGATCAGAAGCAAGACAAGGGTATCTACTCTTGCCAGTTTTATCCAACATAGTATTTCAGGTTCTAGCCAGAGTAATTAGTCAAAAAGGAAGCGAGGGAGGGAAAGAAAGGAAGAGAAAGGAAAGAGAAGAAGACAAAGAAAAGGTATCTAAATTGGAAAGAAAAATGTCACTAATTTCAGGTGGCCTGATACTACCTATAAAAACCTCTACCCCCTTGAAAAGCTGTTAGAACGAATAAATTTAGTAAACTTGCAAGATACAAAATCAACACACAGAAATCTGTTGTGCTTCTTAACAGTAATAATGAACTATCAGAAGGAGAAATTGAGAAAAATACTATTTAAATTGCATCAAAAAGAATAAAATAACTAGGAATAAATTTAACCAAGGAGGTAAAAGACTTGTATATTGAAAACTGCAAGACATTGGTGAGAGAAATTGAGGAAGGTAACAAATAAATGGAAATGCATTTTATGCTTCTGCTTTGGAAGAATTAATATTGTTAAAATGCCCATACTACCCAAAACAATATACAGATGCAGTGCAATCCCCCTCACAGTTCCAATGGTATTTTTCACAGAAATAGAAAAAACAATCCTAACATTTATATGGAACCACAAAAGATCCGAAATAGCCAAAGCAATCTTGAGAAAGAACAAAGCTAAAGGCATAATGTTTCCTGATTTCAGACTATACTACAAAGCTGTAGTAATCAAAACAGTATGGTATTGGCATAAAAGCAGACACACAGGTCAGTGGAATAGAGAGCACAGAACTAAATCCACATGTATATGGTAAATTAACTTGTAACAGAGGAGTCAAGAATATACAAAGGGGAAAGGACAGTCTCTTCAATAAATGATGTTGGGAAAATTGAACTACTACCTTATACCATACACAAAAATTAACTGAAAATGGAATAAAAAAATTTAAAGCAGAAACCCTAAAACTACTAGAAGAAAACATAGGTGATAAGGTCCCTGATGTAAGTCTTGGCTTATGAGTTTTCAAATCTGAAGGCAAAAGCAAGACAAGCAACAGTAAACAAGTGGGATTGTATTGAACTGGAAAGAAGTTTTCAGCACACCGAAGTAAGCCACCAACAAAGTGAAAAGGCGTTCTACTGAATGAGAGAAAATAATTGTAAATCATAAATCTGATAAGGAGCTAATATTCAAAATATACAAAGAATTCATGTAATTCAATAGCAAAACCCCCAAACTATCCAATTAAAAAATGAACAGAAGATCTAGACTTTTTTTAAAAAGAAGACATACAGATGGCCAACAGGTACATCATTAATCATCAGGGAGTGGAAAATTAAAATCACAGAGATCACCTGACATCTGTTAAAATGGCTTTTATTGAAATGACAAGAAATAACAAGTATTGGTGAGGATGTGGGGAAAAGGGAAATTTCCGAATTATTGGTGGGAATGTAAATTGGTGAAACCATTATGGAAAACAGTATGGAGGTTCCTCAAAAAATTAAAAGTAGAATTACTATCTGATCAAGCAATTCCATTTCTGGGTATTTATCTGAAGAAAATGTAGACTCTAATTCAAAAACATATATGCACCCCTGTGTTCATTGCAGCATTATTTATAGTAGCCAGGATAAGGAAACAACCTAAGTGGCCATTGATGTAAGAATGGATAAAAAAAAAAAATTGTGGGTTGTGTGTGTTTATACACACACACACACACACACACATACATACATACACACACACACAATGGAATATTATTCAGCCATAAAAATAATGAAATCTTGTCATTTGCAGCAACATGGATGTGGACCTCAAGGGCATTATGCTAAGTGAAATAAGTCAGATAAAGACATACTATTTGATCACTCTTTAGTGGAATCTAAAAAGTGAACAAAAAACCAAGTTCATGGATACAGAATAGATTGGTGGTTGCAGGAGGTGGAGTGGGGATGGGAGAAATAGATGAACTTTTTTTTAGTTTAAGCTGAATAAAAAATTCACATAAGCACACATTGTTTGATTTACCATTATTAAGATCTTGGCTATTGTGAATTTTTGAATATTTTGCACAACAGTAAGAAGAGATATATTAAATAAAAAGAGATGAAAATCTCTAGAAAAGCCAAAATATGCAACAATTATTACTTTCATAGACTTTACCAATAAAAATAAAGCACTTAAATGCATTGACGTGATCTAAATATCATCATTATTAATTACTTCCTGTGTTCTCAGGCCTAAATATTATTCAAGATCCTGATAAAAAAAATTACAGCCATGTGTCATTCTGAAATAAAAGTGTACAGATGTTTGGGGTATGTTCACCAAAGCATGCAAAAATATTGCTAAAGTGTACTAATTTTTATTTAAATTGTCTCCCTACATACAACTGAGATATCCCCTCTATCAATTTTTACCTAAGAGAAAAGTCACCTTTCATGTGTTGTACTGGTCTGACTTTTTAATGCTCCCAGACATAACGTAACTTGTTTAAAAAATCCTGGAGAAAAGGTCCTCTTGCTTTGTTTTGTGGAACTGTTTGGTAGTTATCACATCAAAACTCCAAAGGCAAAAACTTTGGATCCTACTGACGTTTTTCTTTTCAGTCCATTACCTCCAGGGCATGGCTCTCCAGAGATGGCCCTGGCTGGCCACACTGCCGAGTTTGCTCAGTGGCCTAACAGCTTGAGCATTTACCTTCCGTCCTGAGATTGTAATGTTCTTTCCTTCTTGTGTCCACTTTGTAGTCTCTGTGGAATCTCCAATCTAGTGTGGCAATGGGAAACTCCAGAAAACTGCTTCTTGGTTTTTCTTGTATCCCTTTTGTGAATGTGCAGGCCTGGCTTCCATACAACACTCCTCTTGGAGGCCAGTGTTTGCTATGCTCTCAAATTTTCTAGTGTTTTACAAAGTCTGAGAAAACTGTTGCTTTATCTCCTTGCCGGCATTCAGGAAGGCCCTTTGCTATAATATGACAAGACACAGCGTGACATCTAACCCTTGATAGCCTCAAAGAATAGAGACAGCTCTTTCTCAGTAGTTTGCTTCAATAAAATGGATAGAAAATATTATACTTAAAGTTACAAATAATCTATATGGGTAGAGGAAATTATAGTTAAATTGGTGGTAAGAATATTTTAAGGCTAATGAAGTGTTCAAGATGAAGTAATACGCTCAGGTCTTTTTGACTTTTAAGAGTTCATCTATCCTAGAAGAAAACAAAGGGGTAAGCTCCTTGACATTGGTCTTGTCAGTGACTTGTTGGATTTGGCACCAAAAGCAAAGGTACCAAAAGCAAAAGTTAACAAGTGGGGCTACCTTAAACTAGAAAGCTTCTGTTCAGCAAAAGAAACCATGAACAAAATGAAAAGGCAGGCTATAGAATTGGAGAAAATATTTGCAAACCCCATGTCTGATAAGGGGTCAGTCTGGTAAAATATAAAAGGAACTCATACAGCTCAATAGCAAAACAATGAATAACTCAATTTAAAAAAAGGGCAGATAGACTAAATAGACATTTTTCCAAAGAGATAAATGCAGATGGCCAACAGGTACATGAAAAGGTGCTAAACATTAGTAATCAGAGAAGTACAAATCAAAGCCAGAATGAGATACCACCTCATACCTGTTAGGATGGCTGTTATCAAAAAACAAAACACACAACGCACATGCAAACAACTGTTGGTGAAGACAAGGAGAAAAGGGAACCCTCGTGCACTGCTGGTAAAAATGTACGTTGGTGCAGTCACTATGGAAAACAGTATGGAGGTTCCTCAAAAAATGAGAAATAGAATTGCCATATGATCCACCAGTTCCACTTCTGAGTATTTATTATTATATTTTACTTATAACTTTATATCCTGGAGGACATGAAGTGAGTGAGGGTAAGAGATAAAGTGTATTTTCTAATATGAGCATGGCAGAAGAGGAAGCACGTTCTTCTTTCTGTTTCGTTGAACAATGTCCATGAACAGATGAAGGACGCTACTTTGTGTTCAGCTGGGACCAAAGAAACTCAATGTTCCAAGATACTCATTGACACTTACCTTCTCTCTCCATTGATTTCAGCCAATTGCTCATCTCTTAGTGTCAACATCTGTTGTATTGACATAGCACCACAATTTACGGTTCCCAGCTACTTTGCAGCAATTTAATGGGCTAATTTTCATTCCACCTCAGGAAGGTAGGTTACTTTTAGATGGACCATTTTACAGAAAGAAAAAGAGAGGTAACAGGATTATAGGATCTTTTGAGTCATAGTGTAAGTCTGATTTTAAAATGGAGAATTCCCCTCCCTGGAGCTTCTAGTGAAGACTAGTATGAAAATTTAATTTCAAATCTTAGAGTATGGCAATGTTAAGGAACTAAAAGTTAATAATCCTAGTCATCATGTATCACTCTTTGCCATTAATCTTTTACTTCTTTCCATATTCCCTGAGGATGTTTCAAACATTAAGCTCCATTTAACTATGGAGATTTACTACCTTGGTTGTGTGAGACTGAGTCACTAAACAATAACCTAGGATAAAGACTTTTCTTCTTTTGTTACCTGATGGAATGCATTAGGGTGGAACCCCAGTGCTACAGAAACGCTTAAAAAAACTTCAAATCTTAGCATTTTTAATATTAATACTGGGCCCTAAGTAACAACAGTAGAGTCCATTGTGATGCCAAACTGGAAAGGTTTTAGGACTCATCTAGCCTACTTCCTTCATTTCAAAAAGAATCAAGTCCAAACAGTTTGGAGGTGGTGCTAAGCCATTCTTTAGGGACTGTTCCTATTCCAAAACTGGGTAAGACTGAAGGCTTCTACTAAGTTAAACATTGGTTTGACCTTGGTTTATTCCTGAAGCATGAATCAGTAAAAGATGTGTGATGCAAGGGTGAAGGAAGGTGGGCATGGTGCCCCTTTCTTTTCTTGTAGCTCACAGAGCACTCTGCCAGATTTGGATATCTTGGCAGCATTTGCAGAGTGCGATGTCAGTTAGGTCTGAAAGATCTAGAACTACAGACTTGTTGTCCCTTCAAAATTACAAGAAATTTGGTGCTTTGCTTTGAAAAAGATGTGAAGTTTGCTTGTGGGTAGGATGTTGGAAGGGTTGCAGCTTGTGAGCTGTCGTGAAAGGGTATAAGGAAAGTTCTTTGGAATCAGAAAATTGTAACATTCTGGGTGGGTGAGTGTGGCTCATAACACACATGGTGAACTGAGGTACTTAGTAGGTATTTAAGGTGTGTGCTTGGGTGCATTTTGTATATTCCTACACAGTTTGGTTCAGTTGGGTGCAATTTGCTGTGTTCATATAGTATTTCTCAAGGATGAAATCCTACATTTGGAAACAGAGAATTCATGTTATGCTCCACATCTTCCATAAAATAATCAGTTGTACTGACACACATTCATGTTTTCAAAACAAGCCTTAGAGCAAACCTGAATGTGTATCTATTCATAGACAGACCAAGTCATGAATCATTATACTTATTCCAATTCATTTAGCTGATTATTGGCAAAGCCAGGGCCATAACCTATAATTCCAACAGTTGGACTGTCTTACCAGGTCACCATGCTATCATATCTTCTTTTAAATTCAAAGAAAAAAGTGCAGAATGTGAGCATGCTGTGAAAGTTATAAAGTGTTCAGTGTAATACGTAACTAGAAGGGCCGTGTGTCCTTTATACTGTTCTCATTGATAGGACAGCAATGTTTTTGCGCCATTCCTCTTTGAAAATACTTTGCTTAACTTGTAAGAATCAAGTGGGCAGAGACGAATTAAACCTTGGCCAAGAAGGAAATGGGTAGAACTAGCAACAGGAAGTCATTCCTAGGATTAGAAGAGCCTGGTCAAGTGAGAGGTACAAAAAGGAAAAAGAGAAAACGGAAAATGTGAAAGACTGGCAAAATGTGTCTAATCCTATGCAAAACTTGTATCTTTGTGAAGAAAGCATGTCTGGGTTGAGAGCTCTTGCCTTTTGGAGTACATCAAAATCCCTGAGGAAGTTTTATGAAAACTCGGATATCTGGGGTATAACCTAACCTAGTCCTACTGATTTGGAATTTCTGGCAGTGGGGCCCAAGTATGTGTATTTCTTAGAGCCAGGCAATTTTGGTGGGCCTTTTGGATAAGAACCATGAGAAATAGAAGTTGTGTCACCTGAGGCATCACTTTGCCCCTCAGAACCTTGGTTTCTGGGCCCAGCACCTACCTTGCTAACCATACAGCCTGTTACAAGGATTAGTCAAGAAATGTGAAACTAATTTACAACCTGTGAAGCACTATATAAAGTTAAAAAAAAATAGAAAAAGAAATCCTGACCTAATTTATAAATATCTTATGGGCAACATGGCCTCGTAGTCTAACACCACTATGTAAAACTAATTTGTTCTTGATTTCCATTAATAAAATGCAGAATCAACCAAAAACAGTCTTTTTTGAACAAGGGCTATCTCTTTCACTGGCCTAAAATCATAATTGATGAGTGACCCATGAATCACGATTGCAGTAATATCTCAGGTGGTCAGAGTGTATATACCAATAATTTTTTAAAATGTATTTTTTAATCCCTTAATTTGTTAATTACCCTTTCTCCATAGTACTTGTGTATTATTAGCTGAGCAGTTATAAGCAGAAGTTTTAGAAAGCGTTTGTGTATTTCCACTTGCTTTTGTGCCTCTTCCATAACCCACTGGTCCCTGGGAGAGGAAGAGACACATGGAGCTGAGCTAACCTGGAAATATATGAGTAAGTCAGCTGGACTATAGATGTATGAGCAAGCCTTATACAAAAACTTATAGCAATGGAGCCCCACAGATGTATGAGAAATAAATGTATGCGGCTGAAATTTTGTGGTGGTTATGTAGCATGGTTGTGGCAATAGCTAACTAGTGTACTTTGAGAATATGTGTTCTTGCTGATTTCTAATTCAGGAAGTCGATTATAGGAAGGCCAATCATTTGAATCAAAGATAAAACAACCTATAATATTCATATTAATTTTTAATATAATTTAATGAGTAATACATATACATAGCCTGTCAGTTTACACAAAGTTTCCATTCTTTTTATCTTTTTTTTTTACAGCTTTTTAAAAAATTCCAGTGTAGTTAACATACACTGTTATGTTAGTTTCAGGTGTACAGTGTAGTGATTCAACAATTCCTTATATTACCCAGTGCTCATCAAGATAAGTGTACTCCTAAGCCCCTCCATGCATTTCACCCATCCCCCTTACCACCTCCCCTCTGGTAACCATCTGTTCTCTGTAGTTTTCTGTCTCTGAGTGTTTTTTTGGTTTGTCTTTTTTTTCCTTTGTTCATTTGTTTCTTAAATTCCATGTATGAGTGAAATCATACGATATTTGTCTTTCCCTGACTGACTCAATTCACTTAGCATCTATCCTCTGGATCCATCCCTGTTGTTGCAAATGGCAAGATTTCATTTTTTTTTTATGGCTGAATAATATGCCATATCTTCTTTATCCATTTATCTGTCAGTGGACACTTGGGCTGCTTCCCAAGTGTCAATTTGGCTATTGCAAATAATCCTGCAATAAATATAGGGACTCATATATCCTTTCAAATTAGTGTTTTTGTATTCTTTGGGTAAATACCTAGTAGTGCAATTACTGGATCATAAGGAAGTTCTATTTTTAACTTTTTGAAGGACTTCCATACTGTTTCCCACACTGGCTGCACCAGTTTGCTTTCCCACCAATGGTGCACGAGGGTTCCTTTTTCCGCACATCCTCACCAACACTTGTTGTTTCTTGTGTTTTTTATTTTAGCCATTCTGACAGGTGTGAGGCGATTTCTCATTGTGCTTTTGATTTGCATTTCCCTGATGATGAATGATGTTGAGCATCTTGTGTCTGTTGGCCATCTGTAGGTTGTCTTTGGAGAAATGTCTGTTCCATGTCTTCTGCCCATTTTTAACTAGATCATTAGTATTTTTGGTGTTGTATAAGTTCTTTATATATTTTAGATACTCTCTATTGGATATGCCATTCTTTTTTTATATTTCTTTAATCCTATCAATTCAAAGCCATAGGCAGGATAGATTTTTAAGCTTTTTGTGTCCCTCCTCAGTAACTCATGTATCCTGACTCTTCAAGATACATCAGTTTTTCAGTCTTACCACCTAACCCCACCAGCCTTACTAGAATAGTCAAAAGAGTTTTATACCAATGCACTTGTACAAAGAGCAAGTATTCACCTAGCAGAGGTCTTACAAATGTGCGTATTTTAGGTGGTCCATCATGTGGTCACACTTCTATACCAGTCAACTCAAAACCTCGATGGATACACACACACAAAGAATGCTGAAACAGATAATTCCTAATTCCTAATATAGCATCGTAGGTTCACAGTCACTTGTACCAACATAAAAATGGCCAATATGTACGAATGAATTGCAAAAAATTTTTGGTAATTTGATTACATAAATATGGGAATGAGAAAATTCCTTTGTAGATCTACAATATAATTTCCAGCTGGAGAAATAAAAGGAAAACAATGCCAGCTCTCTAGAACTGAATATTAGAAGGAAATTTCTGTCAGATACTCTGCAGGTCTCACTGAAAAGTAAGCAAGAGAATCAGGAGTGGTTCCAGCCTTTAGCTTTGGACCTGCATAAGGGACAGATATGACACCCAAAAGAATGTACCTATTTCAAATGTAATAGATGCAGGACCAGCACCTACTGACCTCAAGACTGGCCCTGTATCCACTGGCCTAACTAAGAGACCATGGCAACCACACAATTTATGGAGGAAATTTGATTGAAAGGGAATTTTCCAGAGAGGCAGTATGAGACACAAGAGAAGTAAGTGGGTGGAATGTTAAGAGACTATGTTTCTGGTTCTGACCCTGTCACACATTCCTATGTGATGCTGGGCAAGTTACTCAATTCCCAGTATATATCTTTGGTCTCAACTTAAATATGAAGGCATTGACTAGGACAGGGATAATAAATGGGCTTTTCCTAGGGTGGTGAGTTCTTTTGTTTTAGCCAAGTCAGAGAAAGTCGTGGTGTGGGTGTTTTGCCTTTGCCATGCCTACAGAGTTAATTTTTGAGGTACATTCCTACTTCTGTGATAAGCTGTCCTCTCTGAAAAGTAGTCTATTAATTGTTTTTAATATTACAACTGCACAAGCAAACTTTAAAGGCCAGCATTTCCCCCAACATTCCACTAACAAGATCAAAGCCAGGTGGGAATAATGCAAAGAAAGTTTTTCCTGTGCTGATGGATTGTGCAATGAGAAGAAAGTCAAAATAATCCATCTCCATCAGCCTCTCAGGCTTCCTCTGCTCTCACACTATTTGTTTAAAAACTATGCTGACCTACCACAAGGAGCTGCTTTAAGAATCAGGAACTACTGATCACCTGAGCTCCCTGGAGGAAAGGCCAGAACCTTAGGTTTGCTCCTCTATTTTTCCAGCTAGAGCAGATTATGTATGTTTTAAAAGTGATAGTTGTGATGTAGCTGCTGCTTTGATATGGTCCTCAGTGGCCCTTGCAACAAACAGTAGCCTTGAACACCACTCCAGGGAATAGAAGGAGCAAGGAGGTCAATGCATGGTAATGTCCAGGGTAATGTGTCAGCTCATAAGTCTTCAGAATGCCCTGCTGCAAAAAACAGCTGCAGCTTGCAAATGTCTGAACCCTGAGCTTTTTCTCTCTCCTTGTTTTGTCCTTGTGTGAAAAACTGTAACTAGATCTATTTCTGCTTGGCCTCAAAGGCAACCCATTTAACAAGTAGGTCCTGGGCCTGCCAGGTATTTGAGAAGAAATGCAATGTATCAACACCCTGCAGTATTTCATCGTACAGAAACTCAGACTGGCTTGTTTTCAGCCTCACTTGCTCTGTCTCTTGCATTGGGTGTGCTGCCCTATCCCCATTAGCATGTCATTAGTGCCATTAATGAAAATCTGTTTTTACACACTGAAAAGTGATCTGAAGCAGTCTTGAGGAAATGCTATAAAGGCTGCCCCTGCTGTTAGCAGGAGCCTGTGGCACACCTGCAGTTTTGACAGGGCTCTTAAAAAGTTCTCTCCCCCTGGAAGAAGGGAGGTGCAACAAGTATAAATGGTATAATAAATAGTACTACAAATAGCTTCATTCCGGGGCTGTGAAATCCCTCCTCAGCATCTATATAAAGCCCATGCAGTCTGTGATGAAAAAGTAAAATGTTAAGGTTTTGTAGTTTGAGGAAACTGGTCATTAACCCTAGGAACAGGAATCGTATGCCAACCCAGCAGTATTAAACAATCCTCTGTGGCATTTTCCTCAAGCAAAAGTCAAGTACAAGCTGCTAATTGAAAATAATCATCTGTTTAATAATAAACTCAAGTATAGACTCTAGTGTTAGGGAATCTGTTTTATACTGTGCAGTATATGGAAAGAAGGCAGAGCCAGTAATTTTAATTCCAAGACTCAATGTAGAATTGCTCAGTGAAATTAGAAAGTTGAAAGGAAAAGTGACGTCATTGAAAAATACTCCTATATTGAAGCAGAGAAAGTGGAGATGGTCCCTCAGCGTTCCCGTGTGTATAAAAATAAGGTACAGGGGCGCCTGGGTGGCACCGCGGTTGAGCGTCTGCCTTCGGCTCAGGGCGTGATCCCGGCGTTATGGGGTCGAGCCCCACATCAGGCTCTTCCTCTATGAGCCTGCTTCTTCCTCTCCCTCCCCCTGTTTGTGTTCCCTCTCTTGCTGGCTCTCTCTATCTCTGTCGAATAAAGAAATTAAAAAATCTTTAAAAAAAAAAAAAAAAGGTACAGTTCTGCACCTCCTTAGACCAGCATCTCAGACAGTTGGAACTGTGGCCATGAGAATGGAGAAGAGAGAATGGGTCCTTTGAGACACTGATGAAAGGCAACCAACCTGATAGGAATAGGGTTGTTCTCCTTTTATGTTGCTGCTCATGGGACTCACGGGTCAGTATAGCCTGAGGCAGAAACCCAGAAGCAAAAATGACAAGTCACTGTGATCATGAGTTAACAAGTGATGCAAGGAAGACAAGAGTCACTGATGCTGCCAAACTTTTCAGCACTTTCATCCTGATTGGAAGCCGTAGTGTGATTCTTCATGGCTGCTCCTGTGACTGTGTCTCGGCCAAGTGGCCTGCTGTCCACTTAGGAAGATTGTTTAGCCTCCCTGACACTCCATTGTTTCATCCGTGATAAGAATAATAAACTCAGAGTATCTCACAGGACTGGTATGATGAGTAAATGGGATATCCTACCTCAACAAATAGACAGATGTGACACTTTTCCATAGTACATATTTAAGTAAAGACTTTTCTAATGACAGCTTTGCCACATTGGTGGGAAAATGGCAATATGTTTGATAACTTGAATGTGTACAAATCTAGGGCAAAAATACTAGGACTTACTAAATAATATATCATGATGGTTAATCCTAGTTCAAAAATCAGATGGGCATGGGTTGAAACAAATCTGAACTTTATCAGCTGGGTAACTTTATACATGATGATAAATTTTTCTAAGCTTCAGGTTCCTTTTCTGTAGAATGGGATGATAGTATCTAATAGGACTAAGATGTTACACACACAATTTAAATTTCAGCTCAGTGACTTGCACAAGGAAATGCTCAATAACTTTTTATTATCTAATATAAAGTTATTTGTATATATAATTGATTTTAAAAGACATTTGGATATGGATAAAACCACAGCTTTAGAGCTGTATTGAATATTGAAAGAGTATTTAAAATTAAGCCTAAAACTACAGGAAAAAAAAAGTCTCACACTAATAGATCCATAAGTCATCCCTTGAAGAAGGAAAACCAAATAAATCGCAGGAGAAAGTTGGGTTTTTGATCTCTCATGGAGTAGTAGTATTTTCCATTCCCTATTTAAAGACCTTCTTAGTAGATACTTATCTAGTTATTGCCTGGTGGATATTTCCATTGATACAGAACTAATTACATTGCAAGTCATCAGATTCTGTTTTTCAGTAACTCCTATTTTAAAATAGATTAATCTTATGTTCTCCCCAAATAAGCTTACTTCTACTTTCACCTTTGTGACCCAGTTTCATATTTGTTAGAATCCTGAATCAGTCTAAGCTCTTATCCATGACAACCATTCACATATTTGAAGTCCTAAGAGAGATATTTCCCTCCTAGGAAGTTATAATGCAGCTCATAAAGCAGTGGGGTAGAACAGTGATGCTCTTTACCAGTTCCCTTTCCTTGTGGTAAACACAACTAGAGGTTTGTGGGGAGGGCTCTCTCTCCCTGTTCCTGATATTGGGGCTTCATAGGCGTGAGGGAGTATTTCCGTTCCAGCTGGTAAGCAAAGGTCAACTCTGCATATTCCTTTGGCGGGGGGGGGGGGCGTCTTTCCAAGGTCTAGATTTAAAGAGAAGTAGTAGAAATTCTGGCTATGACCACTAGCAGGATTGACACTATAATCTGTAGGGCTCCTTTTTCAGAATGACTAATAATTTGAAAGTGTTGATGGCACAACATCAGGACTTTATGCGAGTGCACAGGTCTAATGCCCATGAAGCTGGCCTTGGCTGTTAAAGTGATTCTTTTAACTTAATTTTGTAAGTTGTGAACTTTAATATTTCCATTTCTATCCTAAACCAATGTGTATTTCTTACTTGGCTATAAACTCAAGTCAGGTTTAGAAGGGAGAGGTGTGGTTTTGTCAAGTCACTTGTAATCCTGATAGAAGCAATGATTATCTCTTCAGAATCTTCTTTTTCTGTAGATTAAGAAAGTTTTGATAATTTAATGGAATATAATCCTTTAAATGGATATTCATGCTCTATGATATGTTAACAATTATGATGCAGTGAGATAAAAAGCAAAATACAACATTAAACATCAAGTGACTTAGATTACTTAATTCTACAGACACAGCTTCTAAGAGATGCTCACACAGTAATGGTAACAGTTGATATATTTGGGTGATAGAATTATGAACGTTTCTTTTCTCTTGTAAATGCCTCTGAATGTTACAAAATTTCTAAGTAAACTTGAATCTTTAAGAACATATAGTTTGAAATTCTCAAAGCAGAGAAAAAAAGTCTCAACATTAAATAAGCCCTAACTCATGAGGATGAAAGGGTCTACTAACCAGGTTGAATTGCAAAACATGCATCCATTAGTATATTGTGGTGAAGTTTTGGAATGAGAAGATGATAAAAGCTTCTAGTATTTGGAAATTGGGAACAGGTTTATGCAAGGAAGAAGAGAAGTAAGTAGATTGCTATATTTCACAGTGCTGTTTTCAGATATGAAAATAAGTATACACAGTTTCAAGTATGGATCAATTCAGAAGTCTTATCACACCTAGACTTTGTGTAAAAGATATGTTACTGAATGTGATCCAGGATAGAGATAGATGAATCCAGTGGTTGAAAAATGGAATAGCAAGGAACTTGCTATTGTTGTTCTCTTGTCGAATAGGAAGGAATTTTTGGGTAAGTAAAATCTTAGCTTTCTGAAAGATACAATTTAGCAGTCTGGTAGAGTCACTGAAGATGCTGGCTCTAGAACCATAATGCCAGGAGAAAGGTCAGTCTAAGTTGAACTTGGGTACATTACTTAACCTCATGATAACTCTTTTCTCATCTGTAAAATAGGAATAGTTTTCCTCCCACACATTCCCATGAAAATCAAATGTATTGTTGAATGTAGATTAAATAGCTAGAGAAATACCTAGCCTATAGTAAGCAATAAAAATTTGGTTATTATCATATAGGTGGTAGTATGGCCAAAGGGAGAAGAGCTGAGCGAAAGTTTGCATCTTATCCAGGGGAGGAAATTGAAATAGATTAACTCTAGACCATGTGTTGTTGTTGTTTTGGAAATCAGTAGTGATATATGACTTGAATAATGTATCCCGATGACATTGAATTTATTCCAGAAATGCAAAGTTGGTTTCATAGTTAAAATTCAATGAAGGCTATTCACAGCAGTATCAGAAAAGGAAAAAAAAAAGATAATCATTTCAATTGATGCAGATAATGCTTTAAATAAAAAATTTACATCTGATGATTAAAAGGAAACCATTAATACGCTAGGAATAGAAAGGAACTTTTCCAGCTAGCTTTAGTGAGATATAATTGACATATAACATTGTGTAAGTGAAAGGTATACGTACAGTATGATGATTTGACATGTATATGTTGTAAAATGATGACCATAGTAAGGTTAGTTAACACATCCATCATCTCATATAGTTACCATTTCGCATGTGAGAGTGGGGAAATTATTTAGGATCTATTCTCTTGGCAACTTTCAAGTATACAATAAAGTATTTTTAACTCTATTCACTAGGTTGTGCATTAGATTCCCAGAACTCATTCATTTTATACTGAAAGATTTGTGCCCTTGGCCAGCATCTCCCCCATTTCCTTTACCCCCCCCCCAGGCCCTGAAAACCACCAATCTACTCTGTTTCTATACGTTCAACTTTTTTAGATTCTGCATATAACTGAGATCATACAGTATTTGTCTTTCTCTTTCTGACTTATTTCACTTAGCATAGTGCCCAAAAGGTTCATCTATGTTGTTGCAAGTGGCAGGATTTAGAAGGGAACTTTTAAAATCAGAGTGTGGTATGTATTACAACAAACAGCATGCTTGATAATGAAAATTGACAGTTGAATTCTTAAAAACTGGAATAAAACAAGGATGTAGTCATGGACTAAAAGTCCTAGCCAAAAATTACATGCATACATACATACCAGAAAAATTTATTTGCAACTAACATGATTTTGTACATAGAAAATCCAAAACACTGTACTGACCCTTGAGTTTTAATGAGCAAATTTAATAAGGTCACCAAATATAAGGTAAACATAAAAATCAATTTTGTGGATCTTAGGAATAAATAATTGGAAAAGTTCATTTAATTAAATGGCATTAAAGATCATAAAAATATCATATGCCTGCAAGTATATCTAATGATAGGCATGAAAGATCTCTACACTGAAAACTATGTGAAATACTATTGAAAGAAAATTTAAAAGGCCAAATAGGCCATTCTCATGGAATAGAGGTATAAATATTTAAAAATTACCAGCTTTCCTCAGTTTGATATAAAATTTGCAAATGTCTTATTTTTTTAAAGAGTTTATTTAGGGAAAGATATGAGTGGGGGGAGGGGCAAAGAGAATCTCAAGCAGACTCCACACTGAGCATGGAGCACAATGCGGGGCTCAATCTCACAACCCTAAGATCATGACCTGGCTTAACCAACCGAGCCACTCAGGTGCCCCATGAATTGTCCAATTTAAGCAAAATTTTGCTGGAGCTTTTGTGTACAGAATGATGAACTAATCATTTAAAAAAATTTATGGGACTTAAAAGGAACTAGATTAACCAAATGATTTTGAACAACAAGCTGGAGGACTTAAACTATTAGGTGTTAAGGCCTAATATAAAATTACAGTAATTAAGATACAGTGGCATTGGAATCAGGTAAATCAGGTAACCAATCAAATGAACAAATGAAACATGAAGAAATGAGAAACTGCCCAATACATATATGGTCACCTGATATATGTCAAAGGTAGCACTACAGTGTTGTGCTGTTTTTAATATATAATGTTGTATCTTTTTGTATATTCATATAGGGGGTGAAACTGTCTTGATCCCTACTTCACACCATACATAAAAACACCTCCATAAAGATTGAAAACCTAAATGTGAAAGGTAAAACATAAATTCTTAGGAAAATAACAACAGAACATCTTTATGATGTTACATAAGCACAGGTTTCTTAAGCAGGACTCAATTAAGCTATTTAAAAAATTGATAGGGGCACCTGGGTGGTTCAGTCAGTTAAGTGTCCTACTCTTGATTTTGGCTCAGGTCATGATCTCAGGGTCTTTAAGATCAAGCCCTGTGTCAAACTCCACACTGGGCATGGAGCCTGCCTAAGATACTCTTTCCCCCTCTCCCTCTGCACCCCCCCTAAAATTTTTTTTAATTGATATATTTAATTTTAACATAATTCATCTTTTAATCAAAGGAAACCTCTAATAAAGTGAAAAGGCAAAGCAAAAATAAAGAATTTATTTTTAAGACCTATTTCCAGCAAGGAACTCATATCCAAATTATACAAAGAACATCTCCAAATTATTAAGAAACTGGTGGACAGGCAGTACACAAATGGGCAAAAGACTCAGTCCCTTCACTAAAAAAAAAAATCAAATTATTAGTGAACACATGATACTGAGTTTCGTTAGTTATTAGGGACATCCATTTAAAACCAAAATTCGATAAAAATGCCAAATGTTGGTGAGAATGTTCATGAGCTGGAACCCTCAAGCACAACTTGTACATGTAAATTGATAAAACTTTGTAAAATTGAGAGTTTCTAATGATAAATATATGTCATAGGGTAGCAATTTGATTACTATGTATATACTAGAAGAATTATATATATATATCTTTAAAAATATATACATATGATGATTATAGCTGCACTATTTGTAATACTTAAAAATTGGAAACAACCCAGCTTCCCATCCTTAGTAGGAAGGATATATAAATTGTGATACATTGACAAAATTGAATATTATATAGCAGTACAACTCTAGGAATTAAACTACATACAACACTGTGATAGAATCTAAAAAAACCCATAATGTTCAGAGAAAGAAGCCAGAAACAATATGCAGTGTTTCCATTAATAAAAAGTATGAAGTAATAAAAATTAGCATTTGGTGTCAAATTCAAGAGCATTTAATCTCAGTGTAATGACTAAGTGGTGGCATGGAGGTCTGCTAGTGTGCTGATCACATCAGTGATTTGTGAGAATCCATCAAGCTGTACATTTAAGATTTCTGTATTTCTTGAAAGTATTACTTCAAGTAAAAGTTTGAGAAAGCAAATTTTTTCGTATATTCATCTATAGTCATGATAAACAAAAGATATGCAGAATTCTACCCTGCAAATTAAAACACATAATTTAAAAAAATACTATGTCCATAGCTCTAATTAGAAGAAATAACAGTGTAAAGATGTCAGTTCTCCTCAGAAAATTTATTAATTCAATGTAAGCTCAATCAGAATCCTCTGTGTGTGTGTGTGTGTGTGTGTGTGTGTGTGTGACTGGTCATACTGACTCAAAAACTTACATGAAAATATGTCAACCATAATATTTGCTGTATATGAAATTCTTTAAAAATTCTGAAACTTGAATATAAAATAGATAATATAAAATATCTGTGAATCTGTTCTGATATAAATCAATGATTTAATAAGTAAATTGGAGAAAATAGACAAATCACTGCAGAAAAATTCTTCTCAGTGCCTCTGTAGTGTTCCTCAAAATTGCCAAGGTCATCAAAAACAAGGACAGTCTGAGAAAGTGACACAGCCAAAAGGAGTTTAAGGAGACATGTATGGGGTATGCTAAATGGGATCCTGGAACAGAAATAAAACATTAGGTTAAAAACTGAGGCTATCTAAATAAAGTATGGACTTCAGTTAAAAGTAATATATCATTATTAGTTCATAAGTTGTGACAAATATACTGATACAAGATGTTGGCAGTAGGGGAAATTGGATATGAAGGATATGGGAAGTCTCTAATAGTTTTGCAACTTTTTTGTAAATCTGAAACTATTCTAAAATAAAAACCTTTCTTAAGCATTGCTAAAGTAGTAAAGATGAATTTAGGAGAGAAAATAAAAGAGGTATAAACCAACAAGCATGAATTAGAGATTGTATCTGTGTTGTAAGGAGGTGGTTTTGTCTGGTCTCATTCATTTGTCTACCATAGTAATGTAGTATGTTAATAATAGGGGAAACTGGATATATGGGAACTGTATAAATATTTCTAGCTTCACACTTTTTCTGTGAATGTAAAATTATTTTTTTCTAAAACTGTTTGAAAATGTTTATTAAAAATCAAGTCAGGATGCCTGGGTGACTCAGTCAGTTAAAGTGTCTGCCTTCGGCTCAGGTCATGATCCCAAGGCACTGGGATCTAGTCCCCTGTTGGGCTCCCTGGTGGGCAGGGAGCCCGCTTCTCCCTCTGCTAGTCCTCCTGCTTGTGTGTGATTGTATGCTCGCACGAGTGTGCGCGCTCTCTCTCTCTCTCTCTCTCACAAACACAAAAATAAATAAAATTTAAAAAATCCAGTCAGGAATAAGCATTTTTTAAAAGGAGCAGTATTTACTCTCACCCTGACAGGTCTGCAGGTTGATCAGGGTGATTCTGCTTTAGACTTAGATTGGCAAGTCAGATGGGCCAACTTTGATTTACCTGTTTTGATATATTTCGAGCCCTGGCTGGATGGCAGCATCTACCCAAGATAGGTTCTTCTCATGACAGTGTTAAAAGTGCAAGAAAAGCTAACTAAACAAGCATGTCTGAAGCCTTTACCCATGTCGTTTATTTGCCAGAGTCCTGTCAATAAAGTCAAGTCATATGGCCAACCCCAAAGTCAATGAAATATATAACCTGCCATCCATGACGCTGTGGCAAGGTATGGATATATAATCCTTTAAGAGAAGAACAAGTAATTCAGTTGACTACAAACTACAGAGGACCAAAAATACCCATGGCAATCTTCAAAAAGAAGAACCAAGCTGAAAGATTTGTTCTATTAGATATCAAGACATATTATAAAACCCTAAATATTAAAACTATATCATGTTAACACAAAGCCAAATATTCCACTTGAATAAGGAGTCCAGAACCAGATTTACTTATATATAGCACAGGAGACACCAGAGAGCTGTGGTAGAGAGACTTACCATAGAGCATTCACCATTACAGGTGGATTGTGGATCTAAATATAAATGGTAAATGAATAAAGCTTCCAGAAGATACCATATGCAGACGTCTTCATAATCTTTTGTTAGGCAAAAGATTTATTAAAGAGGACACCAGAAACACAAAATATGAAGACTGAGAGTGGTGACAATGTGGTTTTGGGAGGTACGTTTGGTTTACTACTTGCTTAGTTAACTATGATTAAACATTTTTAAAGTAAGAGGTCAAGTTGTTTTTATTTTATTCACTCCAATTTCCCATTTAGTTTATAATATTTACAATTGTGAATTTTATTGCTTGAGGTTCAATGTGTAAATGGATGTTATATGGCCATGAGTGTGGTTGTTAACTTGGCATAATTTTTAGTCAACTTCAAGGAGGGTCTTGAGAAATAAACTAATAATTAAAAATTAGGGGAAATTTTAGATGTTCGATACAGGTCCTTTTTTGATGTTTACTGAATGGTGGATAACTTAGTTTTTCAAGAAATAGCCTTTGGTCTACCCCATAACACAGAGTTCTCAGTTAAAAAGCCTACTGCTTTGAGTCTCTTATGACATTTTCCATTTTCTTAGAAATGTTGATGTCAACAAATTTCTGTAATTTCTCCATTTCTTTAGATAATGACAGTTCCTTATTTCTTAAGAAACAGTTCCCTATCTCATTTGAGAAACCACAATGAAATGTTTTATGAGTGTAATGAGGTCTCCATAGCAAAAGACTTACTGCTAACAAATCTTTGTTCAGAAGGAACCAGACTGCCAAATTTCTGAGATGAAAGAATTACAGTATTTGATTTCTAGATTAGCAAGGAATGAAATTGTTCTTTTGTTTTCCTCCCTTTCTGAGCAATGCCAGCATAAGAAGTTTTGCAGTTACTATTGATTTTCTATTCATTCCCCATCTCACAAGAAGAACATGAATGTTAAAATGCAGTGGAAGTCTATCTAATCATATTTCTCCTCGCCAATCACAGCACCGTCTTCAAACCCACTAAAATCTGACTGTCTTCTAATAGTTTCCTAAACTAGAAAGTCTCTTAAATTACAGACTCACATCTACCACCACAGCTCTGAAGACATGAAGACATCATGACTAGTTAATGATTCATAGCTTTTTTTATCCTTACCTGTTTTTCATGTGAAAACGGATTTTTATCTTTTTATGGTGGGCCTGGCAAAACACTTCTAGTGTGCCTGTGTTTGAGAGGTTTTGTCATAGTACAGGTTCTCAGTGTAGTTAGTCATTCATGCAATGAAATAATACTGTGTGTCTGTATGGGTACCTATTCAAGTGAGATGCTACCATTAATAAAGGCTAATGGGAGTGCCAGATAGTTGTATGCCTTTACACAGATTGTGCATAGTTGTGTAGCTTTTACCTTCTAGTTTGTGAAGAATGATAAAAAAAAAAAGTCACATACTTTATCATATTGTCATTTTCACTAATAAAGTCTGGGGTAGAGATTATTTGTCTCTACCTATATGCAGTTTTCTCTTTCCTGGGCACAGGAAATGTTAGATTTCCATGTTCCCCTGAAGTTGGTTGGCCTTATGACTAATTCTGGTCAGTGAAATGTGAGTAACAGTGATTGTGGCACTTCTGTGCAAAGGCAGTCTACTAGTTATTTATTGCTGCATAACAAATTACCACAAACTTCATGGCTTAAAACAGCACACACGTACCATCTTAAAGTTTCCGAGGTCAGGATTCTGGACACGGCTTTTTTGTGGGGCCTCTGCTTCAGAATCTCACAGGGTTGTAATCAAGGTGTCAGCTCATCTGAGGAAAGAACAGTTTCCAAGTTCACATGGTAGTTGGCAGCATTCTGTTCCTTGCAGGCTGCCAGACTGTGAGCTTTAGGGTTTTTTTGTTTGTTTCTTTTTTGTGGGTTTTTTGTTTGTTTGTTTGTTTGTTTTGCTGCTGTTAGCCAAAGGCTGCCCTTACTCTATGCTTCATAACTCTCCATATGACTGCTTATGACATGGCAACTTGTTTGTTCAAAGCCAGCAAGGGAGAGAGTCTCCTAGCAAGATGAGTTAGAAATCTTATATAATGTAATCACATACATGAAATGATGTACATTTCTCCACTTCTGTCATATTCTATCAGAAGCAGGTCTCCATCTTCTCACACTCAGACAGGAGCACACAAGGGAGGGAAACAGGAGGCAGGGATCATAGGACCACCCTGGCGCTGTCCACCATAAGCAGTAAAGTTCCCTGCATGATGCTCCAGCTTTCTCTTCTCTTTCTTCAGTAACCCTGCATGATGGCTGATGAAATGGCAGAAACAAAGGTGGAAGCACACTGGATTCCCAGTTACCACTTGGAATGGGATTGTCCTAAAATGTCACCTCTCCCACAGGGGCTTTTGGTTAAGCAAGAAATTTGAGAACTTTTATAGTCTGACTTTAGAAAGAAAAAGAGAAGGAGAAGGAAAAAAAATACAAAGTTAAGATGAGTTGTTTAAAGAAAAAGATGAGGGACGCCTGGGTGGCTCAGTTGCTTGAGAGTCAGATTCTTGGTTTCCACTCAGGTCATGATCTTACGGTTGGAGATGGAGCCCTGTGTTGAGCTCTGTGCTCAGCTAGGAGTCTGAGATTCTCTCTCCCTTTCTCTCTGCCCCTCCCACTCATGCTCTCTCTTTTTCTCTGAAATGAATAAATATTTTAAAAAATGAAAAGATGAAAAGTATGAGGATGGACAAGCACTGAGTCAAAAATGTTGGAAATTCAAGGAGAAGCTACTAGAGGGAAGATTGATGCTGATTGAATTCAGTGAGGAAGATTGATTAATGTAAAGCAAATACTTGGGGTGCCTGGGCAGCTCAGTCAGTTAAGCATCCGACTCTTGATTTTGGCTCAGGTCATGATCTCAGGGTTGTGACATTGAGCCCTATATCGGACTCTGCACTGGGCATGAAGACTGCTTAAGATTCTCTCTCTCTGCCTCTCCCCTCCTACTCTTGTGCTTGTGCACTCACTTTCTCTCTCTCAAAAAAAACAAAAACCTTAATGTAATGAAATTCCATATTATGTAAAGAATTAGGAAAATAACTTATGAAATAAGCTAAAAGAAATAACATTAATACATGAAGGTATTTGTGATGGATTTTATACTTTGATGGTACGTCAAGGTCATATCTTTGGTCATAAACCATTCCATAACATCCAGTACATTAAGTTCTAGAGGGAAAACAAAAACCTATTATTCAGAATACCATAGAACAAGAATAAATTTTTGGTTTAAAAATATAACTTTGATATAATTGTATCAAGATCACAACTTCATTCTGTGATACAGAAACCTCAAACTCCTTTTATACTTCAAATCCTTGAAAAACTGGGCCCTAAATTAGTTGTTTACAAACTTTGACTCATCATCACGTCATATTACCTGGAGAGCTAGGAAACATGTGGATTCCTGGGCCCCACCCCCAGGGATTCTGATTTAGCAGGTCTGGTTCAGGATCTGATTTCCCACAGTTCTAACAAATCCTAAGAAGATGCTAATGGTTCATGGCCCACCATTTGAGTGTGTTTGCTCAAATGGTTCATATGTCAGATTATTAATAACTAAAGTTTTTCTGTATTCCTGAAGAAATTATTAGTTAAACTTACACCAAAATGTCTAATGTGGTTCAAGGGGCATAGAAGAACAAAACAATTAATGAATTTGGCTGGTTCCCTAGCCATGTGACTTCAAAACTACAGATTTTCAAAATAAAGGAATCAAGCAATTTTACTTTTATAAGCTCCAGGGAGATAGATGAAATTACCAGCACATTGTAGGTATTTGTGATGAGTGAAAGACAGGAATCATGATTTGAAATAAGCATATGAAGAATAGCCATAAAGATGAGATAATCTAATCTGTTTTGTGTTCTCTTTAATAACAGTATCATAGTTTGTTTGCAAATATATCCCCAGTGCTTCATGACCCTTTGCAATGTTACTTTGAAATTCTTTCCATCAGGGAACGGAATTTATTTTCACAAACCCTGCCTCCTTCCCTGTACCATGACACTAGATATATCTGGGCTGGTCTTGTGACTTTGCCTTGGCCAATAGAATGCAGAGGAAATGTTTTATTTTGAGCCTAGAACTCAGGAGGTTGGTACTTTTATTCTCTCTCCTAACTCTTCCATCACCATGTGAACAAGCTCAGACCGGCACTGCAAGACAATGAGAAGCAATGTGCAGTAGAGGTTAGTTGTCTGAGACAAGGCCATCCTAGATCAGCCTGTGGTCAGGCAATGCCTAAAACATGAGAGAGTCCAGCCAAAATCAGCAGAGCTGCCTCCCCGACTCACAGATGACCACAGACTCATGAATGGGACCAGACAAAACCAGAAAAATCTCATACTTGAAATAAAGAGGACTGACTATAATAATGCTAATTGTTTTGTTTCTGAGTTTTCTTTATTTTCCCTCTTAAACCCATCTTTGCCACATTAGCATTTTGAAAATAAAATTTTTGTTTTGGACTATTTTTAGATTTACAAAACTTTTGCAGAACTAGGAGAGAGAGTTCCCATATACCTCACATTCAGTTTCCATGATAACATTTTACACTAGCATGTACGTTTGTTACAACCAATATACCAATAATGATACAGCATTCTTATCTAAATAAAGTCTGTACTTCATATTTCCTTAATTCTTACCTAATGTCTTTTCTCTGTTCCATGATCCATCTCATCCAGGATACCACTTTACAATCTGTCTTTGTGTTTCCTTGGGCTTCTTTTGGCCATGACAGTTTCTCAGACGGTCCTTGGTTTCTATGACCTTGATAGTTTTGAGGAGTACTACTGAAATATTTTACATAATGTTTCCCATTGGGATTTGTCTCATGTTTTTCTCATGATTTGACTGGGGTTATGGATTTGGGGGAGGAAGACCAGAGAGGTAAAGTACTATTCTCCTCATATGTCAAGAGTACACAGTATCACTGTGGATGTGAATCTTGATCTGCCGGAAGTAGTGTTGATCAAGTTTCTCCACTCCAAACATATTTTTCTCCTTTGCATACTGTGCTTTCTGGAAGGAAGTCGCTATGAAAAGCATACACTTAAATAGTGGGGAAGTTATGTTCCAGTTCGTTCAGGGTAGAGTATCTACATAAATTATGTGAAATTATTATACATGAGATTTGTACATTCTCCTCTTTATTTATATTGAACCATTTATTTATATCAGCACAGAATCATGAATATTTTATACTTCAGGTTATAATTCTATCCTACATTGTATGTTATGGTTGCTCAAATTATTCTAGCTTTGGACATTGGGAGCTCATTTAGTCGGTTTCCGTGTCCCATTAGTGTACCCCATCATTGTGGGATTTTTTTTTAGTACTTTGCCGTTTTTGTAATTGAAGATGCTTCAGACTCGTTATATCCTGCCCTAGTTCAAGAATCAGCAGTTTCCCCAAAGAGACCTGATTCTGTTTTTTTTTTCCTCTCTCTTTACCCTCCCTCCCTTCTTTCCTTCTTTCTTTCTTTAGATTTTTTTAAAAATTTATTTATTTGAGAGACAGAGATTTGTGAGGAACCAGAAAAGGCCCCAAATCGCCAAGGAATTGTTGAAAAGGAAAAACAAAGCTGGGGGCATCACGTTGCCAGATTTCAAGCTATACTACAAAGCTGTGATCACAAAAACAGCATGGTACTGGCACTAAAACAGACACATAGACCAATGGAACAAAATAGAGAACCCAGAAATGGACCCTCAGCTCTTTGGGCGACTAATCTTTGACAAAGCAGGAAAAAACATCCAGTGGAGAAAAGACAATCTCTTCAATAGATGGTGCTGGGAAAATTAGACAGCTACACGCAAAAGAATGATACTTGACCACTCTCTCACACCATTACACAAAGATAAACTCCAAATGGATGAAAGACCTCGATGTGAGACAGGAATCCATCAAAATCATGGAGGAGAACATAGGCTGTAACCTCTTTGATATCAGCCACAGCAACTTTTTTCATGACACATCTCCAAAGGCAAGAGAAACAAAAAATGAACTTGTGGGACTTCATCAGGATAAAAAGCTTCTGCACAGCCAAGGAAACAGTAAAAAAACTAAGAGTCAGCACACCTCTTGTGGAGAAAGGGGATCCCTCTTACATTGTTGGTGGGAATGCAAGTTGGTACAGCCGCTTTGGAAAACAGTGTGGAGGTCCCTTAAAAAGTTAAAAATTGAGCTACCAAAATTGAGCTACCCTATGATCCAACAATTGCACTACTGGGTATTTACCCCAAAGATACAGAAATAGTGAAGAGAAGGGCCATATGCACCCCAATGTTCATAGCAGCATTGTCCACAATAGCTAAATTGTGGAAGGAGCCGAGATTCCCTTCAACACATGACTGGATTAAGAAGTGGTCCATTTATACAACGGAATGTTACTCAGCCATCAGAAAGAATGATTACCCAACATTTGCAGCAACATGGATGGATGCTAAGTGAAATAAGTCAAGCAGAGAAAGACAATTATCATATGGTTTCACTCATTTATGGAACATAAGAAATAGGACGATTGGTAGGAGAAGGAAGGGAGGAATGAAGGGGGGGTAAACAGAAGGGGGAATGAACCATGAGAGACTGTGGACTCTGGGAAACAAACTGAGGGCTTCAGAGGGGAAGGGGGTGGGGGATTGGGATAGGCCAGTGATACGTATTAAGGAGGGCATGTATTGCATGGTGCACTGGGTGTTATACGAAAAATGAATCATGGAACACTACATTAGAAACTAAGGATATACAGTATGGTGACTAACATAACAGAATAAAAAATTATTTAAAAATATAAGCAAAGTTTTTGTTGGTTAAAAAAAAAAAGACAGAGAAAGCATGAGCAGGAAGGAGAGGGAGAAGCAGGTTCCCTGTGAGCGGGAAGTCCTATGTGGGGCTTGATCCCAGGACCCTGAGACCATGACGCGAGCCAAAGGCAGATACTCAACTGATTGAACCATCCACGTACCCATCACTCTTTTTCTTTCTCTTTCTCCCCTCCCCCCCATTAAAAACCATGATCCATGTTATAGATATTCTCATTGTTAATGAGTGTCATTGCTTCTAGGATTTCTTAGTCTATAGATACATAAAATGTATGTATACTAATCTGTATATTTATAAATATTTCTTATGTAATGATTTTTCTTTATATTAAGTTAAAAATGAATTCATGCTGATGTCTCCAACTCTAATGTATGGCCACAAGTATCATTTTAGTTTTCTTCTCTTTCTTCCCTTTTATCTCTCATTCTAACCGTGAGAAACATGCCATTCATTTGTCAACTAGTGTAACATCTGCCACCCATTTATGTAGTTGTTCATTTTCAGCATACATTAATAGTGGTTTCAGAATTATTAGCCCACACTTTGTGGGACATGACTTCATGAACTGGGGTGTATATATGCACAGTTCCTTTTGTTCTTGGTCTTATAGTCTCCACTCATTTTCAGAGTTACATAGGTCAGCATCTCCCTCACTGCCAGATGCTTCTTGTTTTTAGTCACTGAGTTTTTAGAGTTATTTGTTACACTATGATAGCTAGCTGACATAGAGGAGGAAGCGGTAAAAATATTTGCAGGTCACTTATATGAAAGTAGTTCAAGGGGCGCCTAGGTGGCTCAGTCAGTTAAACATCTCATTCTTGATTTTGGCTCAGTTCATGATCTCGGGGTTGTGAGCTTGAGCCCTGCATCAGGCTCTGTGCTGGGTGTGGAGCTTGCCTAAGATTCTCTCTCTCCCTCTACCTCTCCCTTCCCCCTCCCTCTCGAAAAAAAAGTAGCTTGATATACTAAAAGTAGTTAAAATATGACTAAATTTCTGTAGTAGAATTAAACATCTACTTAACCTTTAAAATTATAGAAAGATATTGAAATCTGTTACAATTTTGAACACCTGTTAGGCATTCTAATGGGATTCTTTTTTAGACGTGAGAAAAATGTAGAACATTAAAAGCTATCATAGTGATAGATACATGTCATATGTGTTTATCCGAACCCATAGAATGTATAACACCAAGAATGAACCCTAAAGCAAACTATGGTCTATGAATGAGTTTGAAGTATCAGTGTAGGTTCATCAATTGTAACAAATCCACCACTCCTGTGGATGGTGTTGGTAATGTTGGAAGTTGTGCATGTATGAAGGCATATCTGGGAAATCTCTGTACCTTCCCCTTGGTTTTACTGTGAAGCTGAAACTACTCTGAAAAATTAAAGCCTTAATTAAAAAAAAATCCTATATGCTTCTAGGTATGTATTTCTAATAAATCGAAGTAATTAAAATAGAAAACGACATTGTGATGTACACAGGGCAGGCATAATTGTTCCATATTTCATTAAACAAACTGAGACCAAAGAGATTAGAAGCAAATACATTATTAAAATATTTTTCAGATAAATCTGGGACTTCTAAATATGAAAATTATCAGGGACGTCTTGGGTACAATTTTGTGTCATTCAGATATCTAAAAACAAGCAACTATATCATCAGTCCTGTAATGGAAAACAAATCCCAGCTCTCTAATGCCATCCCCCTCTATGGGGAAGTAATTTGGAGGCTCAGTCGTCTTAATTTCCTGGTTGTCTTTCATTTTTCCTTTACCTCAAGGCCCTTAACTTTTATCACACTCAACACGAATTCAACAATTATTCTGTCACTGTGACTCAAAAACTGTTTAATTTCTTGCTCTAAAAAAATGCTCTTAGTCTTGAAAAAAATGCACTGGCTAAATTAAATGAAACTTGAATTTAAAAATATTACTTCAGTAGTTTGTTATCTCTAAAAGAGCAGTGCAATCAGGGAGTCAATCCAAAACTTAACTAAAGAGCCAAATATAATACTCAGTTTATTTTACATACTAATAATCTTAAAATATCTTTGCTTATGAAATCCCTAAAAACATGGAAAACTTAATGTGTTTCATGCATTTCACAGTTAACTCTTAAATTGTTCAGCATAAGTTGAATGAGTTGAAAAAGACGTAGAAATCATAAGGAATTACATATGTTTTCTAAAAGAAACTGAAATTCTAGAAATGAAAGGTACAGTCTCCAAAATTAGTAACTCAGTGGAGGAGTTTAATAGCAGGACAGCAGAATAGCAAGTTAGCAAAGTGGAAACTAGGTTAGAAAGAACAGTCCAGAAATAAAGCAAAGAGAGGGAAAAAGCGTGGTAAGTAAAGAGATGGAGAGAGAAAAAGGATACATCAAGAAGGCTTATGATGTATTTAATTGAAGTCCTAAAGGGAAGGAATGAGGAAACGGGACATATAAACTATTTGAATAAGTAACAGTTGAAAATTTAAAACATCAGTCTGCATATTCAGGAAGTTAACCAATTGCAGGCAAGATAAATAAGAATGGTTTCCTATATATATCATGAAGCAAAACAAACAACAATAACCAAAAAGCAAGAATAAAATATTATAATGAAATAGAAGTGGAGGAAAGTTTATCTCCTTCAAAGGAAAAGCAGGCTTTAAAGTGATTCTTCAGTACCAGTATTTGGCCAGAAGACAAGGAAAGGCCTGTCCACTCAAGATTCAGTTGTCAACAAAATCATGTATCAAGCAGTAAGGCAATACTACTGAAAGATTATCAGACAAAAACCGAGAGAGTTTCCTACCAGTGGACCTGCACTAAGGGCATTAAATATATAATATACTTCAGGAAGAAATAAAATGATACCAGGGCTCAGGGATGGAATAGAAAGAAAGTGGTAAATATGTGGCTCCTGAAAACAATAGTTGGGGATTTAATATATATGTATATGTAATAAAAATTCACAATAACAGCATGTAAATAGTAAGAATATATAAATAGTAAGAGTATGTTCTCTGAATGAGGGTAGATGTGTTGTGGTAAGTTAAAGATGCATGCTTATTTTTTTAGGGTAACCACTGAAAGACTTAAAAGACAGTGTGTCTAAGGTATCTATCATTGTGTAACAACATTACCACAAACTTAGTTGCTTAAAACAATATATTTTATTTCATAGTTAATGTGAGTCAGGAGTTCAGGCATTGTGTAGCTTGGTTCTCTGCTTCAAAAAGATGAATGGTTTAGATTTTAAAAATGAATTAAAAACCAATAATATATATTTCTAAAATATGAGAACATGAAAAAGATGAAAACAAAGGATGTGAGAGATATGTCATGCAGTCATTAACCAAAAATCAGTGTAGCTCTTTTATCAGGGAAAAAAAAAATGGACGTTAAGATCAAAAGCATTTTTCGAAATCAAGAGAGTCCCTTCTTTTTTTTTTCTCCTTAGATTTATTTATCTATTTGGGGGCGCCTGGGTGGCTCAGTCAGTTAAAGCAGCTGCCTTTGGCTTGGGTCGTGATCTCAGGGTCCTGGGATCGAGCCCCACATCGGTTTCCCTGCTCAGCGGAGAGCCTGCTTCTCTCTCTCCCTCTGCCTGCTGCTCCGCCTACTTGTGCTTTCTGTCAAATAAATAAATAAAATCTTAAAAAAAAAGATTTATTTGTATGAGAGAGAAAGAGTGAGCGAGCAGGGGAAGGGGCAGAGGGAGAGGGAGAATCCAAGCAGACTACCCACTAAATGCGGAGCCGAGGACCCTGAGATCCTGAGCTGAGTAGTAAGGAGGGCACGTACTGCATGGTACACTGGGTGTTATACGCAACTAATGAATCATGGAACTTTACATCAAAAACCGGGGATGTACAGTATGGTGACTAACATAATATAATAAAAAATATTATTATAATAAAAAAAAGTTGAAAACTCAACTGACTGAGCTGCCCAGGTGCCCCAAGAGTCCCTTCCTAATGATAAAAATACTTGATTCACTAGGAAGGTAAAACAGTGCTAACTGTATAAAATAAAACTTTGACAAAAATCACTGAAGAAAATAAGAGAAGTTCATAAACCTATTTAGAGAATAAAATGCTCTTCTGTCAGTAATTCATAGAAGAGGCAGGCAGAGAACATGGAAGAGGGGCACAAGGGATTAATGCGCTCGACCTCATAAATACAGAACATGTAGTCAACAACTGCAGAATACCCCTTATTTTCTAGCATTAATGGAACATTTACACAAATTGACCATATTCTAAGGCATAAAACAAATCTCAACAAATTTCAAAGCATATCAATTGAAGAATGTTCTCTAACAAAAGTAGAATTAAGAAATCAATGAAAAAAAAAGAAATCAATAACAGTATAAACAGAATAATTTAGAAAATAATTTACATGTGGATAAGAAAAAAGCCTACACTATTTTTAAGTCATTTTAATTCCAGTTAACATTCAGTGTTATATTAGTTTCAAGTATACCTATAATAATTCAACAGTTCCATACACCACCCAGTGCTCATCATGACAAGTGCACTCCTTAATTCCCATCAGCTATTTAACCCATCCCTTGTCCCTCCTCCCCTCTGGTGATCACCAGGTTGTTTCTTTAATTAAGAGTCTGTTTCTTGCTTAGTCTCTCTCTATTCTTCCCTTTGCTTGTTTCTTAAATTCAACATATGAGGAACATCATATGGTATTTGTCTTTCTCTGACTTACCTCACTTTAGCATTGTAATTTCTAGCTCCATCCATGTTGTTGCAAATGACAAGATTTCTTTCTTTTTTATGGTGCATATATATACACACACACACACACATATATATTCCATTATATATACCATATCCATAATTTTATTATTTATTATATACAATTATTGTATATTGCATATTATATACAATTATTGTATATTATTGTACAATTATTATATACAATTGTATATAATTATATATAATACAATACACACATGCCACATCTTCTTTATCCGCTCATCAATTGATGGACACTTGAGCTGCTTCTATATCTTGGCGATTTTAAACGCTTCTATAAACACTGGGGTGCATGTATCCCTTTGAATTAGTGTTCTTGAATTCTTTGGGTAAATACCCAGTAGTGTGATTGCTGGAGCATAAGGTAGTTTGATTTTTAACTTTGTGAGGAATCTCTGTACTGCTTTCCAGAGTAGCTGCACCACTTTGCATTCCCACCAGCAGTTGCAGGAGGGCTCCTTTTTTTCCACATCCTCACCAATACCTGTTCTTTTTGGCCTACACTTTTATTTTCACTCATTTCTAGCTAAAACTAACCATATTTGTTGGTTTTGGGTATAGGTGACAACAGGATTTACAGTCCCCGTGACCATCACATATAGAAATCATACATCTTTCCTTGTCATATTACTATTATTACAAATCTCTCCAAATCTTTCACACTCACCACTTCTTTGAAATTATGAAATAATTAGATCCAGTCCTTCATCCTTTAAGGTGTGACTAAAGAAGGACATACATGACTATATCTCAAATGTGTTAATTTTTATGTATGTAGGTAGCTTTAATTGGTTTCCCTTGGTCTTATCTGTTTTACTTTACACATTGAAATCCTTATTCTGAAAAAGGTTCCATGAGCAGGGTCCATGATTTATAAAAGATCAAGGACTTCTTTATGTGAATGAGTCTTTATGATTTTTCTTGTGGGTTTTGCTTCCTCCTCTGCTGTCTGCCTCTTCCTGTAGTCTTATACCACAGTGTTCTCCAGTGTTCTAGGAGCCTGTCCTCTTAAGAAAAACAGGCGGAATGAGAGAGGGAGAGAGAGAGACATGGAGAGGAAAAGAGATGGACTCTACTCAGGATTCTCTGATTCACTAGAAGGTTCATAAATCAGTATGAGGATTTTCAGAAGGGCATATGGGGATATGAGGGGTAGCTACCAAGGGAAAACAGTAACTGAACAAAAGATGGTGTGTGTGTGTGTGTGTGTGTGTGTGTGTGTGTGTGTGTGTGTGTGTTAGAGAATGAAGGAAGGAGAGGCAGGGGGGGAGAGAAACTCTGAGGTAAACAATGTAATTTCTCCTCTGGGATATCTCCCATCGCTGATAAAACTACCACAACATCACAATATGCTGGGTGTGCCTGCATTTCCTCAGGAACCTGGCAAGAAGCTGATTTGTAGCAAGCCAGTCTGGCAAGAGAGGTCAAGCAGCATGGACTGTTATGGGAATAGAGGAAGGAGTTGGCCTTGGTCAAGTTGTTTAATTTGAAATGTGAGCTTAATTGACCTCTGCCTACAAGAGTCAGGACATTTCCAACCAACATGCCCTCTTAAGTGTAAAATACAGAGAAGAAAGCTACTTACTTGAATAATATAAATAGAATCTATAAATTAACTGTGGCATAGTCACACAGCGGAATGTTAATTTAGTGAGAACAAGCTAATGGCAGCTCCACACAGTAGTGTAGATAACTCTCACAACACAATGTTGAGGGAAAACCAGACACGAAAGAGGCCAAACTGTATGATTCCATGTATTAAAGTCCTAAAACAGAACTAATCATTGGTAATAACATTCAAAGTGGGGTTTACCTTTGGATCCAGCCCAAGGGTACTTCCAGGAACAGGTAATATCTGGCAGTTGGCTATGCAGGGGTGTTGAGAATACAAAAATCCATTAAGTTTTATGCTTATAGTGTATACTCTCTTCATTATTTAATATTTAGCTTAAAGTTTAAAAACTGGAAGGAAAAATGACTTTGTCATGAATGAAGTTAATGCATCAAACTCCTGTTCTGTTTTTCTGCCTCAGTTACTTTACTTTTCAATGCTCTTGAGGTAAGGAAAGATAAGTCAACTTGGAGGAATAAAATAAATGCAGGGAGAAGAGTTCTTTTGAAAGAAGGGGGAATTATTACCTTCAAGGAAAAAAATCAACACACAATTAAATTAAACAGATATTTATCAAGCACTTACTAATACCAGACCTTGTTCTAGGCCCTTGAGATATATTGGAGAACAAATCTTATAAAGTTCCTGCCCACATAAAATTGACTCTCTAATGGAGAAGGGTGGGGGTGGACTATAATGAATAAGCATAATAAATGTGTAAAATACATTGTAATTAGAAGAAAATCAGTACTTTGGAAAAATAATAGGTAATAGTGATCAAGAGTGCTGAAGAACTGGTTATAAGTTTTAAAAGGTGGTGAAAATCTTATGTTTGAACAAAGACTTGAGGACAATAATAAATGATCTGTGTTTTTCCTGTCATTTGATTATCATGAAAACAAAGTTACTTTCTGACCCTTGGAAATGCTTATTGCTCATCCAACCCCAGGATGATCAAGGCACACAACTGAGTCAGTCTTAAAGTGTTACGCAAGCATATGTGAGCTAAATCCCTGGTGTCCTAAGCAATGGTAATAAAATTGGCCAAGATATAGATCCTTGTCATTTTATCTGCTTTGTTACAATTTGTTTCCTGTGCTTGCTTTTTATCATTAACTGAGCCTTCTGAAAGTTTTTTTAAAGATTTTATTTATTTGACAGAGCTAGAGAGCACGAGCAGGGGGAGCAGCAGCAGGAGAGGGAGAAGCAGGCTACTCGCCAAGCAGGGAACCCGATGTAGGGCTTGATCCCTGGACCCCGGGATCATGACCTAAGCCGAAGGCAGATGCCTTACCATTTGAACCACCCAGGTGCCCCTGAAATTTTTTCAGATAATGGGAAAGTAGAAAGAGAACTTGATGTGAGTGTTTCTCAGTATAGTTTGTAATTTATTAACAGATTGCTTGATACTGTCAGGTATTTTAAATACTTATTTTTAGAACAGTATTAGGTTCACAGTGAAATTAAGAGAAGGTCTAGAATATTTCTACAGATGTTTTCCTTCCTTATCACAGGCATGGCCTCTGTCACTATCCACATCCCACAACACAGTAGGGTATTTGTTAGAGTCAATGCACCTGTAGTGATATATCATTATTACCCAAAGTCTGTGGATTGTATTAGGGTTCACCCTTGGTATTGTACATCCTGTGGCTTTTGACAAATGTATAATGACATGTATCCACCATATAGTATCATACAAGATAGTTTCACTGCCCTAAAAATCCTTTGTGCTTTGCCTATTCGTCTCTCTCTCCTTCCATCTTAACACTTGGAAATCACTTATATTTTACTGTCTCCATGGTTTTGCCTTTTTCGGAATATCATATATTGGAATCATCCAGTATGTAGCCTTTCAGATTTGCTTCTTTCACTTAATGCATATTTAAGTTTTCTTCATGTCTTTCCATGACTTGATAGCTCATGTCTTAGTACTGAATAATATTCCAATTTATCCATTTACCTACTGAAGAACATCTTGGTTGCTTCCAAGTTTTGGCAATTATGAATAAAGCTGCCATAAACATGTGCCATAAAGCGCGCACATTTTTGTGTGGACATAGGTTTTCAACACATTTGGGGAAATACCAGGGAGTGCACTGCTATTGCTGGTATGTATAGTTTTGTAAGAAACTTCCAAACTGTCTTCTAATGTAGCTGGACTATCTTGCATTCCCACCAGCAGTGAATGAGAGTTCCTTTTTGCTCCACATCTTCTCCAACATTTGCTGTTGTCAGTATTCCCAGATTTCAACCATTCTAATAGGTGTAGTGGAATCACATTGTTGTTTTAATTTGCATTTCCCTGATGACATATGATGTAGGACATCTTTTCATATGTTTATTTGCCAACTGTATATTTTCTTTGCTTAAGTGTCTGCTTAGATGTTTTGCCTATTTTTAAAATAAAGTTGTTAGTGTTCTTAGTGTTGAGTTTTAAGAGTTCTTTGTATATTTTGGATAATTTATTTATCAGATTTTTTTAAATAAATATTTTATCCCTGTCTGTGGCCTATGTCTACTCATTCTCTTAATATTGTCTTCCACTGAGCAGAAATTTTTAACTTTAAAGAAGGCAAGCTTATCAGAGGTGCCTGGCTGGCACAGTTAATAGCTAATGAGACTCAGAAACAACAACAACAACAACAAAAAAAAAAACACCCAAGAAAAACAAAGTCATGTTTATCAATTATTTTTTTCATGGATTATGTCTTTGGTGTAGTATCTAAAAAGCCACCATCAAGCCCAAGGTCATCTAGATTTTTCTCTTATATTCTAGGAGTTTTATAGTTTTGCAATTCACAGAGAGGTCTGTGATCCATTTTGAGTTACTTTTTGTGAAGGATGTAAGGTCTATGTTTAGATTCACTTTCTTTTGCATTGAGCATGCTCAGTTGTCCCAACACCATTTGTTGCAAAGACTGTTTTCTTCTCTGTTGTATTGCATTCACTTCTTTGTCAAAGATTAGTGGACTATATTTATGTAGGTCTAAATCTAAGCTCTGTTCTGTACGTTCTGTTACATCCATTTATTTCTTTGTTCTTTCACCAATACTACACTCTTGATTACTATAGTTATATAGTAAGTTTTGAATTCAGATGGCTTCAGTTCTCTGAGTTTGTCCTTCTCCTTCAATATTGTGTTGCCTATTCTGAGCCTTCTACCTCTCCAAATAAACTTTAGAATCAGTTTGTCAATAACCAAAAAATAACTGAGATGTGGATTGGGATTGCATCAAATTTATAGATCAAGTTGGAAAGGCATCTTTATAATATTGAGGCTTCCTGTTCATGAACATGGAATATCTCTTAGTTTTTTAAAAAATTTCTTCATCACAGTTTTGTAATTTTCCTACGTATATCTTGTATTTATTTTGTTAGACTTTTACCTTTGTGTTTCATTTTGGGGGGGTGCTAACGTAGATGGTATTGTGTTTCTAATTTCAGATTCATTTGTTCATTGCTGGTATATAGGAAAACGATCGACTTTTGCAGATTAACCTGCTATCCTAAAATCTTGCTATATCACTTATTAGTTGTAATAGGGGTTTTTTTTGACAGTTATTTCAGTTTTTCTACACAAATCATGTTACCTGTGAAAGGACAGGTTTAAATTTCTTTCTTCCCCACCTGTATACTCGTGTTTTTATATAGTCATTCAAATAGTAATAAAGAGGGATAGTTTAAATCAATTTTTTAGGCTTTCTGAAGTTTCAGAGATTATCTCAATCTAATACATTAATACCTTCCTTATAAAAATATTGATTGACTGAATTTACCACTTATCCTACAACTCATTGCTTTAAATTTGATCTAACTTCTCACAGCTTAGAAAAGGAAAATGTGTATGCTTCAGGTGTAACAAGATGTTAAATTAGAAGTTTCATCTAATGTTGCAAGGTATGTTAAATATTTTCCAAGTGGAAGTGCCATACTATGGACAAAAATTTTAAAAGGAATGATTGAGAACCATATAATATCTTTTGAATCTGTACAGAAATAAGAGATAAAGGGTCCCGTGTTTGGGATTAGTGAGGTTTCTTTAGTGAGAATTGCTGTTGTGGGGGGAAGGATGAGGAGACACTTCCCTAACTTTCAGATCAACTGAGAGTTGCTGCATCAGGACCACTTGAAGAACTTGGTGTAAGTGTTGGTCCTTCATGGTAAGAAAAACACAGTGGGGGTGCCTGGGTGGCTCAGTTGTTGAGCGCCTGCCTTTGGCTTGGGTCATGATCCTGGGGTCCTGGGATCGAGTCCCGCATTGGGCTTCCTGCTCAGCGGGTGGACTGTTTCTCCGTCTCCCACTCCCCCTGCTTGTGTTCCCTCTCTTGTTGTGTCTCTCCCTGTCAGATAGATAAAATCTTAAAAAACAAAAAAACCTCACAGTGACTGGAGTCTGACCTCATCTAAATATTCTAAGCTAGGAGTCTGTGGTTTTCATATAAGGAAGGAAGAACAAGGAGTGAGTTGAGGACCAAGTTTAGGAAATTACTCCCATTGAAGGTAGGACAAAGTGGGACAAAGGATGTATATGTCTCCTATTATCCATAAATGGGTTACTCCCAAGGATGTCAGCCTAAAGCTACCTTAATTCTTGCTCAAAGTGACTCTTTGTAGGCTGTTGGGAATCTGGTAATGTCTGTGTTGAATGAGTACCCAGAGAACTGAGGACTTATAGTGGCTGAGGGCAGAGTGGCAGAAGGAAAGAATGTATCATGAACACAGGAGGTAAGTTAGTGAAGCCCAGTAGCATAATCAACAAAACTGTTGAAAGAGTCCACCAGACTGTACTTTAGACCTCCACCAGACCCAAAGAATATACACGCATGATAGTTATCAGTCAGGTTATAATTGTCTGCTCCCATTGTCTTGCTTCCTGCCTCCCCTTGACTTATTCCAGTTAAGTGTTAGTGACACAGCTAGTGAGAGAAAGGGAAAAGGGAAAAAAGAGGAGGACACAATCTTAGTTTCTCTCCAAAAAGAGGTAGCCAACCTGTAGTCAGCCCAGGGAGGAAACACATGTTCAGTCTAGTCCAGGGTTTGAATTATTTTCTACAGATAGACATTTTTAAGTACTCAGTTGTGACTAAGTGGCTGGAATGATACATGACTTTGTATAATCTCTTTCACCTGAAGGCAGAGGAGGTATCTACCACTCTCTGTCACCAAGCAGGTTTAAAAGGGACAATGGAAAAGAAAAATAAAGCTTCTCTTATATTTACATTCTATGAGTCATGCATGTTTAACATGTTGACCCATGAGTAAGGCTTTCTGGGCCCTCAAATGAAGACCAGCATATGGTAGTTATGGTCATAAAAATAAGAGTCTGTAGTGAGTTATTTCTAACTGTGCTCTCTGAGTATGCGAGGTCCATAACATTACCCTGTAATGTTGGACAGGCTCCTCAGAACAGCCTGAGCAGGTGTTCACTAAACTAATTCGAGATCTAGGATTTTCAAACTTTGGTTATTATGCATAAGAGTCAGTAGCTGAGGGGAACCTGGGTGGCTCAGTCGGCTAAGCTCAGGTTATGATTTCAGGGTCCTGAGATGGAGCCCTGGAGTCTGCCTGAGATTTCTTTCCCTCTCCCTCTCTCCCCGCCGCCCCCCACTTGTGTGTGCATGCATGCACACACACGAACTCTCTCTCAAAATAAATCTTAAAAAAAACAAAAACAACAAAAAAAAAGAGTCAATAGCTGATCTTGTTGAACACAAAGATTTCCAGGCCCCATCCAGGAGATTCTAATATGTAAGATTTGGATTGGCCACTGTTAATTGGCACCCCAAGTCATTATTGATGTAGGTGGTCTGGAATTTCTCTTTGGGAAACACTGTCTTAGGGCAGAGCTTCTCAAACTTTAATAGGTATATGAATCCACCTGGGAATTGTACTAAAATGTATTGTGATTCATGGACCTGAAATGCCTGAGATTCTGTGTTTTACTCCTAGGTGATGCTTAAGCTGCTGATTTGCCATACTTTACTAACAGTGGTTTGGACATTGTTTCCCAGACTTGCCTTTTAAGAATCACAGATAGTGCCTGTTCTGTTTAAAGTATAGATTTCAGACTTTCACCTGATCTTATTGATCCACATTCTTTAAGTGAGGAATTTAGGAAAAGAGGAAGACTATTCTCAAATCTTAGCTGGAGTTGGGAGCAATTCCAGTGCCCTTCGGGTATACCTAATAGGAGACATCAGAAACAGCCTAAGACAGAATGAACAAAGAAATTGCTCCTCTGTTCTTACTGATCACTAGGCCCCAAAGAATAAGGAAAATTCCGTTCCATGGTCCATAGTCCTGGACCATAGAAGACAATGTTGAGTATCTTCCTGAATGACTTGGTATGCAAGCTTGGTCTCACACAAAGGCTCTCAACCCTAGACCAGCGGTTTTCGAATATGACTGTACATGAGATGCATCTGGGAGCTTAAAAAATATCAATATTTAGTCCTCAGTCTCTAGAGATTCTAATTTAATTGATCTAGGTATTGAGATTCTGATTTAACTAGCCTCTGTACTGGGGATTCTTAGAAACTCCCCTAGATAATTCCAGCGGGCAATCAAAGTTGAGAATCTATGCATGGTCTGAAATAGCCCTGAATAAAAAAATCATACCCATTATTTTGTAACTATGGCTAAAATCCTATACTTATAGTCATTTGAGGTCACTTTATTGTTTCCAGAAGTTTGCTGTCAAAACTGTTTGGCCCTGAATTCTCACATGCACAATTTAGTACCCATTACAATGGTGGTAAGGGTTAGTCAATCAAATAAGCCGACAGCTGCTGGCAGAAAGCTTGATGCTGTTTTTACTACTATGAATTTTGCTGCATCTTTCATTCCCTTACTACATATTTTTGTTCTTACAATGGTCTGTAGGTAATACTTTATCATTTCTACAAGAAGATGAAGACACTGTTGCCCCAGATTCCTTAATTGATTTCTCTTTTAAGCTCTTGTCCTGCAGAGCAAACTGACTGGTTAAAACCAGGAATGTTAAAGGCACTTATTAAAACTCAACATGACTATAAATAAATCAAGAACTTCCTCATCTAGACCTCTTCCAGGGTCTTGTCTTCATTATAGGCAGGGCTCTCCTTCCAGTTTTGTAATCCAGAATCTAGACTTACCTTTGAAGCCACTGTGTCTCACCATTATCTCCCACATCCAGTGCTTCACCAAATACATTTGACTTTACTGCCTGGCATCTCCAATCTGTGATCATCTTTCTTCTCTTCAACTGCCCAAACTTGTCTACTCAAATTCATACCCTCTTGTCTCTTTCCCTCCATTTCCTCTTTTTAGATCACATTCTTTTAGAGCCCCCAGTATTTTAGGATAAGGGTAAGTCTCTTTTTTCTGAAGATAAGGACAACAGAGCCTTCATAGATCTTTATTGTCTCTGCCTCTTCAGCATCATCTCTGGTTCCTTTATAGCTTCTCCGTTGCAGCTGCACTGACCTTCTCACTTACACGTTCTCTCCTGCAAAAGAACAGTGTGTATGCATCCACTTTGCATGCAACACCATTCCTTCTACTCATTGAATTCACTTCTACTCATCCTCTAATTTTCAAGTTAATCACTTTCTTGGGAAAGCCTCCCTGCTCCTACACTTAGAATTAAGGAACCCAGCCTCCTGGTGCATATATCCTGTATAATCTGTAAGACTGTAAATATGGCTTTTACTCCTGTGATTAGGTTATAGCACAGTTAACTATGAGAAAGGGATATTAATAGGTATGGGGGTGGGGTGGACCTGACCTGTCACATAAGTCTTCTAAATCTGGATCTAGAGGTCAGAGACAGAGGAAGTCAGAGATATATAGCATGAGAACATGTGACACACAGGGAATTCTGAAGATGAAAGCCCAGTTATGAGAATCGTTGAGTTTTGGTATAGTGTTAAAACACATGAATAGTAATTCAAATCTGAAATAAACCTATTGGAAAATAATTCATTTAAAGGTTTTCAGAAGGGACACCTGGATATTTCAGTCAGTTAAGTGACTTGCCTTCAACTCAGTTCATGATCCCTCTGGGATCGAGCCTGGTGTTGGGCTCTCTGCTCAGTGGGGAGCTTGCCTCTCCTTCTCCCTCTCCCTCTGCCTGCCATTCTGCCTGTTTATGCTCACACGTGTGCGTGCGCACTCTCTCTCTGTCAAATAAATAAACAAAATCTTTTAAAAAGTAATAAAAAATAATTTAAAAAAATAAAAGATTTTCCTTTCAGGGGTGCTTTTCTTTCAGCTCAGTCAGTTAAGCATCTGCCTTTGGCTCAGGTCATGATCCCAGGGTCCTGGGATCAAGTCCCCAGTTGGGCTTCCTGCTTAGCAGGGAGTCTGCTTCTCCCTCTCCCTCTGCCCCTCCCTCCTCCGCTTGCTCTTTAGCTTGCTCACTCTGTCTCAAATAAATAAAATCTTAAAAAAAAATTTCCCTTCAGAGAACTCAAGTTTCAGAGAATTTTGAAGTATTTATTGATTTTTGCAGAGGCATTATACTGAATTGTGGACAAAAGGGGAGCCCAAAGTAAAAATCCAAAATTTTCAAGGGAGAAGAAGAACATACAACTTATAGAGAGAAGAAAACTGCACTATTTTACATAAGTGGAGGAAAGAGCGGAGCTGAAAAGTTAGCATTTTTAAAGATGTTAAATTGTATTTCCAGATGCCTACCATTAATTTTGCTGGCAGACACAGAGAAGAGGAGGACCCTTCTTACCATTCCAGGTTCATTTCTAAATAATAGAAATAAACACTTTATTTCTAAATAAGTAATTAATATTTTCAGTGTTTAGTATTCAGTTTAGTTCCTTTGATAAGCACATGGAGGGATTTTCCAGAAACACACTTTTCTTACACTAAGTTTTCTTTGTGTATTCTTTTTTTTATTTTGTTGAGGAAGTAAGCTCCTCTATAATAGGATAGTGTCTTACAGTCACTGGTTACAGAAAGTTAAATTCTTAATAAAATGATAAATTCTTAATATGTTACTGTGCACACTCTGACCCCTTTCTAAGGAATGTCATCGGTGCATCTTACATATAATTTTTTTTAAGAGAGAGAGTTCCCATGGGCATGTGCAAGTGAGGGCGAGGTGGGAGGGGTGGGGGCAGAGGGAGAACTTCAGCAGGCTCCATGCCCAGCATGGAGCCTGTTTCAGGGCTCGATCTCACAACCCCGAGATCATGACCTGAGCTGAAATCAAGAGTTGGACCTTTAACCAATGGAGCCACGCAGGCGCCTGCCACATAATCTTTTATAAAATGTACTTTCAAATGCTTCCCCTTCCTCCAGTATCATGAGGTCAGTGCTTCCTTCCATGTAGACTATAGGGTCTCTTTTCTGTTACCTATATATCACCAAGCCCCTCTTTCCTTGCTGACCACACACCAGGGAGAAGACTTCAGGTGCCCTTGGGTATAAAAAAATTGTAGTTTTGGTGTTTGAAAGGGTGGAGTTTGTGTGTGATCATCAGCTTCTGAGTGCTGCTGCTTGCCTCCCCTCTTCTGTTCATCCTGCAGTGCCCTCCTCATGATGACAGAGTCTTACTTTAAAAGCCTGTTTTCTATTTTTTACCCCACAGCATTTAGATACCAGGATTGCCTGGCCAAATTCTTTAAAAAATTCATTTATATCTTTTCATTTGTTTATTTTTTGGCCAGCCAACAGGTACATACAGTAACTGACTGCAAATATTTAAAATAAGTCCTGTCATCCTCATATAACTTGAGTTATGTGCATTGTCAGATTACACATTTGAGTTTAATGCCTCTTTAAAATATCTTCAAAAAGATTAAACCATGATTCAACATTGAAATAAGTTATTGCATACACAGAAAGGCATGGAAATAGAGCAGCAGGATGTAAACGCGATAGTAAATATTCATTGTTGGAGGAATTACCATAGCCTCTTCTGTTTTTGCAAGGCAATAACCAGGTTTACCATGGACCTCAAGAAAGTAAGAATATGAAGTTTGTGAAGTTGAGTTATATTTTATTACCGCAAAAGGATTGCTTGTTGTATGCCAAGTAAAAGACACATCCCAACACTCTGGATGGCGAAAAGGACCATATTGCTTGGGAAAATACAGAAATAGACAATCTGTTATGAAATGTCATCCCACTCTGACTATAAAGATGTCTCAGAAATGTCTTAAATAATTGATTTTGCTTATATCTTTATTTTCATGTATACATTAGTGATATAGAATAAATATGCATGTCTAAATGAGTCTTAAGACTTTCAGCAAGTATACAGTCTTATTTCTTATTAAAGATAAATCATAGTGTTAAGGATAAATTGGCAGTTTTTCCTTAGTGTACCAGTGCATTTTATAATTAAAGGTATTTTAGATACTATGAAATATGGTAATGAAATTAGAACAACAGCACAGGAAGGAAAATGTATCTTTGAGGGAGCACCCAGTAAAATAGCTAACTGGTAACATCTCTCTTAATTAAAATGACAGAGTGCTCTTGTTTGGTTTTTAGTTTGGGACAGTGTCAGAGTTTGGGGGGGAGATGAGAAATACATGGAAGGCAAGAGAATGTACAAGGAGGGCTTCTTAGATTAGTGATTGTCTCCATACTTTCTGCCAATTATGGTTCATTTGAATTAGTTCATTCCCCATTTAATATATGGAGACACTTTTGGAAGTTTAAAATCGGTCATTCACACTTTAGGAAATTATTTCATTAAAGTAATAGAGTAAATCTTAGCAGGTATAATCTATGCTGAGATAATAGTATTTCTATCAAAAGAGGTTAGGAGTAGGATGTATGGAAATTTGATTAAGGGGCAAATTTTTTACAGAAAATGTACATGATTATGTACATTTTAATTAAAAGGCACTGGATACCTAGGAAAAGAACAGAAGAAGGGAGAGTGTCAAGCAAGGGAGGCAGGGAAACACCTACTCATGATTCTGGAGTCAATGTGAGTAGTGATTATTAAACATAGCCCCCCAATTTCTTTGACATTCCTGCCTACATGATCAGTGATCAAACGAAGGGCCCTGAAGGTGACTTACTACTGCTTCAACCAATCAGAATGGTGGGAGTTGCTTATGTGATTTCCGAGAATAGATTGTAAAAGGCCTTGTTTGTTTGTTTGTTTGTTTAATATTTGCTGTCTGGATGCTTTGAGTACTTAACTCTTGGACCTGTCTTTGCATGCTGTAATAAGCCAAACAAAATGAAGAAACCATAAGGAGACACTTCAAGAGACAGTCCCAGCTGAGCCCAGCCTTGAGGTCATCCCATCCCAGGCTATAGACATGTGAATGAAGACTCCCTAGAAAATTATAGCCCCCAGCCATTTATAGGGCAACCCCTTGGCTGGCTACCCATCTGAAGACTGAAAGATCATGGATCCAGAGATAAGTCATTATCTCTGTGCCTAGCACAAAGTCCTGATGCACGGGATCCATGAGCATAGCGAAACGATTGTGGTTTTATGTTACTAAGCTTGGGGCAGTTTGTTAAACAGCATTAACTAGAACATGGTCGTTTGATGGAATACACTTTGAGAGAGAATTCTCCATGGGTTGCTCACTTTTCTCTGTTTTGTGAGTAGAGGCACTGACTACACTTAGTTCCGGAATATCTTTTCGAGGATGCTTGTACAGAGAATATGCTTGGAAGGTAAAGACTCCCTCTGAAGCAAAAGGAAAGTTTGCTTATAGCTTTGGATCAAAGAGATGGTGTCTCCCTTTTAAGCAAAGGCCAGGCATACATACTGCTTGTTTTAAAATACTTGGGTTCCTTAGACTCAGGGTTCCTTTGGCTTTAAATACAACTCATCTGGTCAACAAGATCAACATCACCCCATGTGAGTTGGAGGCAGAAGGAACTCACAAATATGCTGATGTGCATGCTGTCTTCTGTGCCGTATGTAATCAAGTTCTTGATCTCTGACCTAACAGACTCGTGTCTTCTGCTAGCATCCATAATATGGTTGTAAGCTGGTTGGCAGCTTGCAAACAGGCTAAAGTTTCAAACTCTTTACAATTCTTGACAAAACCATGAGTTTTACAGACAGATTTGGATTCAGATCCTGTTTTTACAGTCTATCTCTGTGATTTGGGATATGTATGCTCTTTGAGTCTCTGCTTCATTTGAGAATTGAGAAGAGTAATCACGTACCTTACAGAATTTCTGATAGAGCCAAATGAAGGGTTGCATATAAAGTACCTAGAAGTACTTGGCATCTTGTAAGTGTTCATTAAATAGGGATCTTGTCTTGTTTAGTGATCGTTCTCCCTAGATTTTCCAGAACACCCTCATGTCTAATGGTACTGTCTGTTTACCCATGTACCTTCCATTTAATGAGCAACAGGCATTGTCCTCAGTTCTGGGAAGAGTCTCTCCTTACTCATAGCTTCAAGGTATACTCATCATATATTGTCTTTTGGCTCAGAAAAATATCATCACTATTTTGTAAATCTGCTATTTTCCTAGCATTTATCATGTGTCAAGGACCATGATCTACTTCTGTTTGCTCATTTGATCCTTACCAGAAGCAACCTTGTGAGGCTACAATGTTATCCTCTTTTTAGAGACGATAAATCAGCAGCTTAGAGAGGTTCCAAGCAGTGAATAAGGGCATTCTGCAAATTAGCAGAGGAGGCTTTTTGGTAGATTAAGAAGTGGCACTTGTAAAGACCTGAACTGGTCTGGAGGACAAGTAATTCCACAGAGACTGATTTCTCAAATGTTTGCATTTAGTAACAGTTACAGTTTTTTTTCAAAAAGGCAAAGCTTACTTGATTCCAAAAGTTAGTGCTATTATCGATCTTAGCTAAGGTCATCATATGATTTATTGTCTAAATTGGGACACTTCTAAGAGTGAAGGGGGATGCTGTTAATTATTATGGCAGAACAACAAGCATAAACTGGTATTGCGCCAGGGAAATCAGGACAGATGATTTCATTAATTTGAGGGAGAGTGATCCTCCAAAGAATAACTAAATCTGAGTTAGCCTCTAAGTTTATCCACAAAGAAACAAACATATCTTAAAAAGTTCTATCAAACTGAATTTAAAACTATCGACCTCATACCTTTAAGCCACTGTGCTATATATAAAGTTATAAACTCTGATATTTGGGAGAAAACATTTCTGGGAATTTAAACAGAGTAGCTCAGAGAACATTTGAATCATGACCAAAGTTAAAATGAGGATCACATAAGCTCTCATTATACAGATCACCCATATTCATAGCTGAAAACTCTGTACATCTCTGTCTCATCTTTAGGTCTAGGAAAACAGCCCTACTGCTTTGCTTTCTTCTCATAATATTTGTGTACATGTCCCTGTGTGTGATCAATGGTTATTGCCAGGTTTTACTGCCTCACAATTCTAGACTGGTGTTTCTCATAATTTACCTCACCTAAGAATCGATTACACAGAGAATTTGTTGGAATACAGGTTCCTGCTCCCATTCCAATCCCCCAATTCTGACTCAGCAGATCAGGAGTGGGACTTGAGAGTCTCAGGTTCTAATAAAGTCCTAGATGATGCTGATGTAGCTGACCTAAAGGCCACTCTTTAAAAACCACTGTAGACTGATAATTCTCAATACTCATGTCCAGATACTACCCACAGAGATTTTGCTTTAATTGGTTTGTATTGGGACCCACCACTGGTGTATTACTAAATCTCCAGATTGATCTAATGTGCTTACAGGATTGAGAACCACCATTCCTTTTTCTCCTGTCATTTCAATTTCAGTAATTTGAAATATCTGCCATTTTTTGATAGACTCTAAGATCCCTGAGGACAAGTGCCATGCCTGTGGGGTTTCCTGCTTTATCGCCGTGCAGGTCCTAGCATAACTGTCTTGAGTCTCATTGGTTTCCGGTACACATTTGATCATTGCTGACCAGTGTTCCACTCAGTCAGTATCTTCATCTACATAGTAAGGATGCCAGTGTCTTAACTGCTTTACCTCTGTGGATGTAACCATGACTCTTAAAATACCTTCTTTAAATATCTGTGTTAAGTATTAATGTATAATAAACCCCTTCAAAACTCAGGGTCTCATAAAAATAGGCATCTTTCATTGTTCATGAGTTTACATGTAAAACTCTCACCAGTTCCAGGGTTTACATTTTCCCCCCAACAGCATCAAGCAGTTCTTGCATACCAGCTGGGTAATCTACAATTCAGCTCAAAGCTGACACTGTCTTCCCAGAGATAGCATTAGATTCCACGGTTTAAGGACTCAGTTCCACAAGACTGCCCTCCACTTCAGATGCCAGTAACAAGTCCAGGTTGTTACCTGTGCTTTTGACTGATTGGCTATAAATCAGAGGTTCCCGTGACCCACTCCGGGAATGGGGCTGAAGGTTCCAGCCCACCAATCACATGGTTGGTTCTTCTGGCAACCAGCCCCTACCTATCCTTAGGTGTGATCCAAAGTCACCTCATTAAAGTAACAAAAGACACCTTTTTTACTCTCATCACTTAGGAAATTCCAGTGGTTTTTAGGAGCTCTGTGCCAGACACTGAGATGAAGACAAAGTATGTATTTCTTATTCTAAATCACAGTATCACAACATGCCAGCAGGTGGTTCTGCTGGCCTTGGATGAGTTTGTTTTTGTATCTGTGGTCAGCTGGGGGTTGGGAGGTAGCTCTGCTGATTTTTCGCTGGGCTCTCCCGGATGTTTGGGGGCCGGCTGACTCCAGGCTGGTCTATGTTGGCTTTGGCTGAGACTACGGGGATCTTCTCCAAGTGCCTCTCACCCTCCAAAAGGCTAGCCCAGGCTGGCTTACATGGAGGCTGCTGAAGTTTCTGAGAGAGAGAAGGGAAGCACGTGAGGCCTTGCTCTGCCACATTCTGTTGACAAAAACAAGTCACCAGGCAGTCCCAATTCAGGAGGAGAGGGAATAGACCCTACCTGTCTTTGGGAAGAGTTTCAGGGTCTTAATATAAAGGGCTTGGCTGCAGGAGGTCATGAATAGGACCAGAAGTGTCTTCAGTCTACCACAGTATCCAAGACAAGGCCTCTAGGCTATCTCTCTTCATGTTCCAGCCTTGGAAGTATTGCCAGTAAGTCTAATTGAAAAGTGCGCTGATTGTAGCTCATTTTGTTAGCTTTAGCTATTTAGTAAATGAAAAGCTCATAAGATTTAATTTTGAATGTTTGAAAGCTGAAGAGATGTAAATATCTAAGAAAAATAAGTTTTCAGTTGCTACTTGTTTTTATTTAAGAATAGGTTATGAATTCTCAGTGGGAAACTTGGATTAATGAACGTGACAAATGACTCACCACTAAACTTAGCAGAAATTACAACATACAGAAGGCTGAAATGTAGGAAATTAAAAGAAAATATACTCTGAAAGTCACTTTCAAGTTAAATAAGCTGACACCTGCTCTCATTGATTCCCACCTTCCTTGTAAAGGTATATAAACTGAGAGGATTGTAGTAAGGAATCTAAAAAAGGACTCACGACTCCCAAAGATAATGATTTGATGTAAATCTGAGGCCATACCCTCGGTTTCGTTATTAATTTTCCTGACTGGTGCACTTTCTTTGAAAGGTAGCATGCATCTTCCCTGCCCAAGGTCTCCCTTAATTGCCAAGAATTCTTTTTCCCCGCTGCAAGAGACCTCTGGGTAAGAAATTTAACATTTGTGCTCTTGGAGGACATCGTTTCTGGGGTACATGCAAGCAAACCACATGAGTTCAAAGGCTCTTCCTTCTACAGCAATAAACATTTGATCAACTGCTTTTATAAGACACATCCTACTCTGCCCTCAGGGTTTCTCAGCACTACGCTGTCTGCTTCAAGGTAACTAGGCTCTTCTAAGTCTATCCTGCTTATCCCCATTACTTAAATTTCAACTTGTTTTGAAATTATTTCTAAAAACTAAAGCTGTTTATTTTTAAAAATTTTCCCTCTACTGCCTCCCTTACCACCATAACCTACATTCAGCAGCGCACACAGAAAGGCACGGGTGAAAACAGGGTGGCCTTCTGAAGGGGGAAGGGCAGTAGGACTGGATGGTAGTTTTCACCTTCAGAAGAGCCTGAACATACCAGCTGGAGCTGACCAAAATCCCTCTCCCAAGGAAGCCGTTCATTGGTTTCCAAAGGCCTTGTTTATGTAACTCTTTAATTATAGCATAACCAAATCACAAGTATTTTGCCATGGGAAAATGTAAAGTCATTAGGCAACTTAAATACCACCCCGCCCTTTTCAAGCAGACAGCACAGCCATTAAGCAATTAATGCATGTTAAGACATTTCCAATTTTTTGGCACTAATGCCAGTTCAATCATTTGGGGCTGGAGAGCATAGGTGAAACCTACTCATTACATTTCTTGATGGGAAGCGGAGTGTCTTATATGTTTCTTTTTAAAATGGAACTCAGTCTCCAGCCCCCACAATGCACAGAACATTAAACTGGTTGCAAAACAAGATTGGAAACTGTTTGACATTGCCTGGCATCTCCAATACATGCGTGAGTCATATTTGGACTTTAATCTCTGTTAATTGGGTATCTTCCCGTGCTTGTGGATTTTAGGCCTTCTAAGTCCTTGGGTTCTGCTGAGATATTGGGCTGCGGTTTGTTGTGCGCCTTATGGAATGGAAAACTTCATCTGTTTCTGTTTCTCGCACAAAAACAGCAACCTGCTTTGTTGTGAAATGTGGCCAGCACTGGTGACAGTGAGACATGTTCTCTTAGTGTGATGGTAAAAATTGTGGACATGGAAAGAGATGAAGAATAACAAAGGATTTTGTATAATTTGTTCCTGAAAAAGATTAGGCCACTAAAAATCTTACACTTCCGCTTTTTTCATTTTCTCAAAAATCAGCTGCTTCAGTTTAGGCATTGACAGGGGATACTTTGTAGATAAAAATTATTTTAGCCCTATGCGTACCAAGAATAGACCATTCATTGAAGATCTTATCCAGATTTATCATGTGCTGAGCACTTCTCTAAGTATTGAAGGTAGAGCACAAAATAAGAAGGAAGAAATCCCTAATTTGTCATGGAGTATATTTCTGTGGGGAGAAACAGACTACAAAGAAGAAAACACTTAAACTGAATATAATATAGCAAAAGTACTAGGAAGAAAATAAAACATGGTATTGTGAGAGATCTTAGAGGGCTGTAGTAAATTGGCTCATTAGATTGGGCTTTAATGAGGAGTTGACACTTAACTGAGACCCAAATAATTTATAACATATCTGGGTTAAGAGCCTTTTAGGCAGAAGGAACATCTTGTGCAAAGGTGGAGGTTACTGGCTTGGTACTACCCCACGCAAAGACTAGTGTGTGTGTGTATATGGACACACACAAACACGCACATATGCATATGTATGTGTATTGCCTAAAGAAACTGCCAGAATGTATGTGGGTCCTTATGGATTTGTTATTCCTATTTGAAAGCCAATTGATATTTTTGTGTTTGTTTTCTTAGTGTTTTAGAGAAAGTGCCATAGAATCATAGTGTTTTTCTTTCCGTAAGTGGTTCCCTTCCTCAGTCTTTCTGATTGGAGCCTGTGGACAATACTGAGATAGTCTGGATTTGAAAACAGAGAGGAAAGAAGGAAATCCTCCAACACAGAACCTGTAGGCCTAATTCCTTATGATAGATGTACCTGTTAGCTTTTGCCATGTAACAGACCACTCCAAAATATAATGGGTTAAAACACCACAGACATTTATTTAGCCCCTGCATCTGCAGATGGGCCATTTGTGCTTGGCTCATGTGAGTACTAGTTTAGCAGGGAAGCTCTGCCTTTGGAGTTTGTCTGGCTTTAGCTGAGGCAACAGGGTAAACTGGACTGTGTGTGTTTCTTGCTATCCCCGAGGCTAATTCACATAGGTTGGATTCCAAAAGAGCAAGCAGAAGTGTGCAACGGCTCTTGAAGGCTAGGCTCAGGGTGGGTACAGTGTCCCTTCCACAGCATTCTGTGGATCAGAAGAACTACAAAACCAGCCCAGACTCAGTGTCCGGTGAAATGGGTTCCATTCTCGTCAGGGACAGCCGCAGTCACATTGAACAGGAGGATTTAGGGAGAGGTTAAGGACTGGCCATATTTTTAAAATGCATCCACCACAGTAGGCAAATGCTAACACGTAAGCCTAGAAATGTCTGTATTACTTGGGTGGGCAAACATTATTTGTAAAGGACAAGATAGTAAACATTATTGGCATTTTAGGTCGTATAGTCTCTGTCACAACTACTGTGTTGTGCAGAAGCAGCACGAAAGTGAATGAATGAGCACAGCTGTGTTCCAGTGAAACTATTAACAAAGTAGGTAGCAGTCTGGATTTGGCCCATGGACAGTAGTTTGCTGACCCCTTGTCTATAAGTTTTGCTACAGAAGCCTTGCCTCAAAAAAAAAAAAAGGCTGGAATATAACATGGCCTCTAATGGCTTCCATCAGACACTAACAAACTCTGGGAGTCAAAGTTGACTCACACATCAGACCACAGGCCAACGTGTGGATGAGTTTTTGTTCTCATGGTAGGGGGAGGGCATTCCATGGCTTTTAATACAACATTTGTTTACAGAGCTACTTACATAAACTAAGATATCTATCATTGGTAGTAGTTGGTTGCTGCCTGGATGTAATAATTGCTTATTTCCTTTTGTTTGTTGTGGTTAGTTCACTTTCAAGGAAGAAAGACAAAAATTTCTAAGTAGAGCAAATGCTAAGAGGCAAGAGAAGGGAAATAGTAAAGCAATTAGAGAGCTCCTCAAGGGCAGGGATGGGGCCTGGTCCAGGAAGCCAGATCCTCCAGCTGGAAGAGATCCCGGGCCTCCACATGCTTGTTTTCACCCTTGAGTGCAACTTAGAGTCACCTGGGGGAGCTTTGCAAAATCCTGATGCCCAGGCCACACCCCAGGGCAATTAAATCAGACTCACTATGGGCAGGAGCCAAGCATCGTACTTTTTAAACCTTTCCACCTGGTCCAGTATGCAGCCAGGTCTGAGAACTGAGAATCAGGGTTCTAGTCTTGGCACCTCTCAATGACTTCCTCTGTGGTCAGGACCGTCCCACAAATGCATGTCCCCCACTTACCTGAACTAACCATCCGAGAACTCATTGGCTCCAGGCCTGTCCTTTCAAGGAGCTCAATAATATGTAATTATGTGATAATCTCTCTGAATTGTGACACATCCCTGGGCCTGGAACATCAATATTTGTCACCTTGAAAGTTCATTTCCTCTTTTCAAAATCTCATTTCTCCTTTTAGCATTTAGCTCTATGTTTATCATCTCTGCTCAGAGTATTCTATTTCGGAAAATCTATACTATTTTCAATTGAAGTATTCCTTCTGTTCAGGATAAAAAATGAATAGCCAGAATTACCTTAAGGCAGAATTCACAAAGAACATATTCAGCTCTCTGATAGAATAACCTTATAATTACGTATCCTCTGGACATGCCACTAAAGTCCATATTTTATTAATTCTACTTTAGATTGCTCACAGCAGCATGGCAAACAGCCTTAGAAACTCTAATGAATCAGTAATGTTCTGCTGTTACTTTGCTCAGGTGATAGGTAGAAATTTAAGCTACAAAGAAGTTTAGAGATCATCTGGTCCCGTGCCTTCTTCCCCTTTCATAAATAAACTAACGGCTGAAAAGTTAAGTGACTTTCTTAGTGCAGGAGGAAAATTTTCTCATAATGTGCCATTTCGAGAGGCAGGAGGCTTGTTTTCAGACGGAAGGCTCTGGGGCTCTCTCCGGACAGTTTGAAGCTATACAAGTGGTGTCCTCAGCCCTGTCCTCAGAGAACCCTTTCTTTTTCTGTGCCCACTTCAGGGACTCCAACTTCCAGATAATACAAGCTCCTTTTCAGAGGTGACTCGCTCCAGGCATCTCCTCACATCCACCTCATGCAATCCTAATTTTCCAGTTTAGTTCCTAGCTGTCCCCTTTGCCCAGTTGATTATTGACTCTCATTTGCTTGTCTTGGGACACAGAATGTCCAGACCCTCACCTTCTCCTGGGACTAGCACACAGTGGAGAAGACAGCCACGAGATCTCTTAGGTAGCAGGAAGCCCTGCTGCTGGAAAAGGGCAGCTGTTTCTTACTAACTTTTCTGTGGTCAAGACTTCTCCCTCCCCTGTGATGTTTCTCTAAAGCCCTTCAAGTAAAGTCATCAGGATCCGAGGGACCAGCAGAGGGACAGTCAGGGTATCACTCTGTCCCGAGGCTGATCCTACACCTGGAAAGGAGTCAGTACCCAGATTTTTACAGCCACTTGAAGTTTAGAGCCAGCAAGCCCCAGCTGGAACCTCTCCATTCTTGCTGCTCCTGAAAGATCAAGGAACCACGACTCTGGAATGCTGGCTGCAAAGTACACCTTTTTGAGAAAGGAACTTTGAGGGTTTGTTTCTAGCATTTGCCACTTTCATGCTGCAGATGAACTCTGCTCATCCTGTACCTTGGGGAAAGGAGCGGCTGTAAAGCAAGCCCATCCAAATTCTAATCAAGGTTATGCAGTACCTCCGAGAGAGGGAGCAGACCAACTATTAAGGCTGGGCTAGTTAACAACTATTAAGTCTAATCAGAATCACATTAGCCAATAATCTTATAACCAACAATAAGCAGTGACTTTAATACATAGTTATTTTAATGAGTATTAAAAAAATAGGACTAGATCATCAAATCCATGTTTACTAGACTATTGCTTTTCTTGTTTACTATTTATTTTTGAAAATTTTTAAGTATACAGAAAAGAGGATAATATGTAAGAACTTACACACTTATCACCTTGATTGAATACTTTTTAATGTTTTGCTATATTTGCATCATCTTTTTTCTATAGTTAGAGAAATTTACAGACATGATATTTCCCATCCATCCCCCAAACTCAGTATGCATCTCTAAAATAAGTACATTTTCTACATAACCACAATATCATTATATTACTCAATAAAATTAATAATTCCTTAGCATCATCTGTCAGTCTAGTTTCTCTAGTTGTTCCCATGATATTTTGAGGACTTGTTCATTCAAATCCAGATTCAATCAAGGAAAGCACATCTAGGATTGGATATTGTGAGTGGACAAGTATCCAGTCTTTTGTTGGTCTGTGAGGGGAAGGAGCTGTGGGGCACCACATCAGTCAGGGAAGACTGTGTAGAAGGCACTGAGATTTGGGAGGGAAATAAAAGACAATATTCAGGTAAGGTAGGAAGCATAGGTAACTGGGGAGAACTTTTCAGGAAGAGATAGCAAGAAGGATAATGTATGGGTAAGGAGAATGCAGTGGATCAGTGTCTAGAAATATTTATATAAATTATTTACTTATGCCTCCTGGGCAGAGAAAGTGATCACAAAACCAAGTCCTGGACATTTCATGGTTTGGGAAGGAAAGGACACAGAAAGAAAGTGAGAATATTGGAAACAAGGCTGGAAAATTACAACATAATAGTTCTAGAAAGCCAAGAGAAGACTGAGCCCCAGAGTGTCTCTGAGCTGAATGCTGCAGAGAAACGGAGACCGAAAGTCTGCCCAAACTGTGTTGCTTATTAGAAATGCAGATTAGTGAGCCAGCCATAGACCAACTTCATGGGAATCTCCAGGAATGGGGGCCTGGGAGTCTGTGTTTTAACATGTTTCCCAGAAATTCTTATGCACACTCAAATTTAAGAAGCGCTGTTCTATATCTTGTCAACTTCTAGCCTCAGCATATATCCTGCTTCTGCAGAAGCACATTGAGTCTTTCCTCTAGCTTTCTGTCCATAGCACAGATTTTCCCTATTCTTAAAAAGAAAGGAAAGCAGGGGATATAAGACACACATCAATCAAACGGGGGGGGGGGAAGTGCCTCATGTTTTCTGCCTTATAGTTCTTCCTTTAATATCTCAAGTTATGTGTGACCTACAACCTATCCATAGACTCACAAAATGCACTATTTAAGAATCTGAAATCCATCTTCTGCAGAATCCCACTCCACAGCCTCAAGCAGCACAATACTCTGAAATTACCGAAATGCCCTGCTAATTAGTAATTCTCCATCCTTATTCATGAGCACTGGCAGCATTCTTGAGATTTAACTCTTTGGGCTTTTTAATAAAATAATGTGATACCATTTAAGTTCTCACATCCTGTTTGTCAGACCTTCCCATTCCACCCCCACCCCCAGACAAGTGCGTTTCCTCAGATTCAATCCCCACCATTTACTCTTTATTTTTCTATTCTCTCTCCGATAGAGATGACACCTGGTGTTTCTATTTCAGTACCTACCTGCTGGTGAATGAGCATGATTATGCAGGGACCGCTGGGCTCAAGTCATACCTATCAGCTTACCAGTTGGACAGTACAAGTTAGATGCTCTTCTGTCACCTGACATCCATGTATTTTCTCTAGGTCCTCAGTCTTCCCAGCCAGTTCTTTTCTAACTTCCTATCAATAGGCTCCTACAACTCAAACCTCAAACCTCGTATCATTTCAGACTACATTGCTCTGTCATATTTCCTGATTTACCAAATCCTGGATCTATTATATATGCATCTGTTTCTTTCCTAGCTTGCTTCTCTGGTTCTTGCCCCAGTCCTATTATACCTATCAAAATATTAAACATCTAGTTATGATAATACTTTTTAATGGACTTGAACAAAGTATTTAAGAGAAGTTCTAATTAGTCTACCTCTCAGAGGCACAGTTTCTTGGCCTGTAAAGTGATGGTTTTGAGAGCTGCTTACTTTATAGGGCTTTTGTGAAGAATACAGACTTAATACAGCACCTTCAGGTTACAGTCACTATTATTCTCTATTCTATCCCTTCCCTAAATGACTCTTGAGTCTCTTTTAACGTCAAGATATGAAAAATCAGTGTTGAGGTCTAAGTAAAACTATGAAATAAATGAAGTCAGGTTTCCCATCTTATTGAGCCCATGTAAGTATTTTTCTTCCTGTCAAACCCATGGTTTCATGAAGGTCTTAATACTGGCTGGCTGACAACAACTGGTCTTAGCAACATAAGATTTTAAACATGGGTTTTGTGTGTGCGTGCACGGGCACATGGGAGTATCCCTCTGGAGAGCCGCTTTGGGGAGCAGTCAACTTTCCCAGCATCTTTGCAATCTCCCTTCCACTTTCTAATGAGGTAACCCCAAAGGGCTTGAGAACAAGAACAGAGCAAGCTGGAGTCAGGATTTCCTACTACCTCACGGCACCCACAGGCACTATTCCTCTCTTCTGGAATGAACGGTCAGAACCAGCACAGGCTGTTCTTGTGTCCTGTGTACCTCAGGATCGTTCTGAAGCTGGAGGTGGAAGACCGAATGGCTCTAAGTCCTTAGAGTGGCTAGAGTAAGGTTTTGTACTAGTTATTCATTAATCATTTTAGTGCTGTCAGATCCCTTGAGGAACATATTATTCTAAATGGTGTTAATAATCCTTTAAAAATTTAGATATGTTGTAACAGCAAAACAATCTGCAAAACCAAAAGGGAAAAATAAGCACCATGAGTGGTGATAGAATGACATACGAAGTTATAATCCATTTAAGGTTCAACACCTAGAACTGAGAATATTCACGCTCATAAAATAATGAAATAGAGTTCAGAAGCTTTCCCTCTCCCTCCCTCCCTCCCTCCTTCCCTCCCTCCTCCCCCCCTCTGTTTTGGTTTTTGTGGAAGCAAAATTGAGAATGTGATTTTGTGCAGTAGTGTCATGGAAACATTGTACTTTGTTTATCTGGGACAGTAAATGCAATTTTAGCCATTTTCCACAACAAGCAGAAAGAAGAACTAACATTTATTGGGCCACATAGAGCTTTATGCACATCTTAAAATTTAATCCTCATAAAGATGATGATAATATTAAATTATCACCATTGTGCAAATGAAGAAATTTGGGCTCAGAAAAATCAAGAATGTTGTTCAAATCCAAACATAGAACTGGATTTGAACTCAGATTTATCTCATTTTAAAGTTCTATCTCCTTTTCTTAAGACTTTTTTACTGAAGCATAATACACCAAAAAATATGCTAGTCCTTCCTGTAAAGAGCTGAAATCTTTCCTTAGTAAACGCTTCATGTAAGCAGCCCCAGATGAAGAAACTGAGCATTACTGGTACCCCAGAACCCCTTGTGTTTCTCCCACACCCCTCCCCCGGAGAAAACCACTGTATTTACTTCCAGTGCCATAAATTACTCAAAACCAGTGCCTTTTTTTGAACTTAAATAGATGGAATCACATAGCAAGTCGTCTTTTGACTTCTTTTGCCTAATCTTAGGTTTGTGGAATTTATTATATCATTATAAGTAGTTGTAAACTGTTGATTCTCACTGCCATGTAGTATTCTGTAATAACAACACACAGTGATACATTTATCGATTTTATGCTGAATGAACATATGAGATATTTCCTCTTTGGTGGTATTACAAATAATCCTGCTATGAACATTCTGCATGAACTTATTTAACATTTATGCTACATCTTTATCTAGGAGTAGAATCACTGGGTCATGGAATATGTGTATCATTAGCTTTACTGAAAAATGCCAAAGAGTATCCAAGGTCATTGGACCATTATATCTTTCCATCAGTTATTCTACATCTTTGCCAACATTTGTAATTGTCTTTTTCTTTCAGCACATTTAAGCAGTGTGTTGGTATCTCATTGAAATTTTAATTCATATTAAAATTCTGTGCTCTCTTGCCTTTCTTCTTCCACCTGTTTCCATTGTATTTGATGGCTTGCATTCTTGAGGTAGCCAACCAGAACCCCTGAATGCATGCCGTGGCTCCCAGATGTACATAGCCAGGAAAAGCAATGAGCCCTGAACAACGAAATGGACTCTTCAGGTGAAAACCAGTGTACTAATAACTGTTTTTAAAAAAAGCAGATAAGAAACAGGCAGTAGGAGTGTGGCAGATTACAAAATAAGCCCTGATTCTCCACCCTGTATCCATGCCCTTTTGGCAATGTGCCTTTGCTGCTCCTCCAATCAAGAGGTAGACAGTGTGTTCCCCCACCCTTTAAATATAGACTGGCCTTGATCAGTAGAGTGCAGTTTGATCAGTAGAATGCAGCAAAAGTAACAGGATCCCAGGTTGGCTTAGGTCTCAAGATGTCTTGAGTGTTTCCATTCATTTTCTTGGAATTCCACTGAACCACCAAGGAAAAAAGCCCAGGCTAGCCTGCAGGAAGATGAGGGGCACATGGACCAGAGCAGAGTTGCCCCAGCTGAAACCATCCTGGTGGCCTGGAAGGAGACTCATGAGAGATTTCCTTGAGATCAACTAATCCTGGGCCAGGTGAGCAGGCCACTGGTCAGCTGCAGATTTGTGAACTTACACATGGCTGCTGTTTTGATCCCCTAAATACTGGGAGGTTGACAAACTGTCCTGTGTTACACGTTTCCCAAATGTGGGCCCCTGCTTCAGTCTGATACTGAATTTCTCTGCCCCTTATTATCTCTTCTTCCTGGCAGAGAAACTAGTTTTGAATTGGTAGTGTTTTCCAAAGGCCAAGTGATAGAGGATTCTTCTCTTCCTTAATGTAACTACTAGTTTGAAGACCCTTGTTGAAGATTTTTTGGAGTAATCCCTTAGTAAAAGCCCGCTGCACAGAGGGAAGGCCCTGCTGGATAATCTAATTGACTTCTGGCGATGGTTGCACATCAGCTCCCGGATCCAGCCCAGGAAAGCCAGGAACTGCCTGTGTCAGCACATGCAGCTCCCCTGAACTCTGATGTGCTGCCAAGTAGTCCTACTCCCAGAGCAATCAAACCATCCCTTTGCCGGCGATGAAAATGACTGCCTTTGATGTCTCACCGGGTCTGTGCTGAAGCATTTCCAATAAAGAAAATGACTCTGCAAAAAATCCTTCCTTGGGAGAGAGAGAGTGGCAGAGTGAGCCCAAGCCTTACCCTGAGAGGCAAAGGAATCACCTGGCATTTTGTTAAAATGAAGACTCTGGTCAAATAGGTCAACAGTGGGGCCTCAGATGCAGCATATTTTAAGCAACTAAGTGATGCTGATGCTGCTGGTCCCTGGGCTGTGCTTTCAGTAGCAAGGATCTAGAGCACAGGTTTTGGACAGATAGGCCTGTGATCCAGTGGCCTATCATCTCTGCTTTCTCATCCGCTAATCGGGTTGGTGTAAGATTTATATGAGACTGCGTGTAAGGGACTAATCCCAGCCCCTAGCACACAGGACATGTGGCGGGTACAGAATGACTGTATTAGGCAGAGATGGAGAGTTGTCCAGTATTTAATATGAAGTCTCTTACGAAATGGATCTTGACCGTTATCAGAATTTTCATGGGCCCAGTGCCAGGCAGCTGTCAGTGTTTTTGAGCCCCGTGTTCATGTTTTGGCAGCCTTGGAGTCAGTCCTGAAGCAGAGGTAAAGTACACGTTATGGAAATTAGGTATTGCAGAGGGAGTCTTATTTATGATGAAAAAGGTTCAAAGTGGGGGTCATAGGTTATGGTGAGTCAGGGTTGCCTGATGTAAAACCCGTGCTGTCTTTCCCTTCACATCCGGGACCTATGCAGCTTTTAGTTTTGTACTTTTACCCTTGTATCATAAGGTTAAGTTGAAAGCAGAATGAATCTGCCCCAAGAAAAAATACTCAGCAACTTTCCAAATTCATTAACCCATGCCAATCAAATAGATAGCAGAAAAAGGTTAGGTTTTATGAGATTTTCCACAAGATATGCTCACTAAAACCTTGCTGCTCAAAAGTACGGTCCAGGGACCAACAACACTGACATCATATGGGAGTTTATTATAAAGGCAGAGTCTCAAGTGCCCCCCCCCCAGACCTACTGCATCGAGATTTCTGGGACGAGGCTGAGGGACCTGTGTTTTAACCTTTCCAGGTGATTTTGAGGCATCTTAAAGTTTGTATGGCTTTAGGGTGTTAGACCAACATTGTCAATTCGTTCCTTTTTCTTTGTTAGAATATAGGATCCGGGGCTCTAACCAACAAGCTACTGGCTTGGAATTTGTACTTTAACAAGATCTTTGGGATATTAGCATGCTCACTAAAGTTTGGGAAACAGAACTTAAGCCTAGAGCATACCTTCGGCCCAATCTGTGCTTTGGGGAAATGATTAGATCGGTGGTAGAGTCAGGGAAAATACAAATGAATTATTGGAAAAATAGAAAGGTCCAGATTGTGCTGTCTTTGCATTGTGTTTTGAAGCAAAGAAAAAGGAATAAAAACTTCAGGCATTAATGTTCTGCCATTTATAGGGTCACTTAACCAAGATCTGGGATATACTGGACTTAAGTGAGTTACAGACTGTGTTCTTGCTGGAAAACAAGTAGAACAATTATCATATTGGCAACAGTGAAGAAAAAAGAGAAAGAGTCCTGGTTTTCCTGCTCCATTTCTGTTCAACTCAGATCAGAAGCCAGCAGAAGGGAGGAAGGGGTTTTGTTCTTTGGGTATGGGTGAGGCATTCTTTCCCAAATGTTTATTCAGTACCCTGGGTTTAAAACTGACTGCTTCTGCCAGTCCTGCTTTCCTTGAGGCCCTAGGTATAGAAAGAGACTTCTCTAATGTTGATGATGATGATGATGACGATGAGGACGAAGACAATGACGGTGATGATAAAGCCTTCTCGACAAGATATTTCATCACTGTGTTATCTTGCCCATTATTTGTACTGCAAAGGGCAGGGCCATCAGTCTAGGTCAGCCACCATGGCTAGGCTCATCTTACATTTTTTTATGAGATGGGATAAATATGGGGAAAGCTGGTATCTGATCAAGGTCTGGTACTGGAACCATTATCAGAGGGTGTAATAATTTTAAAATGTACTTTTAGTTTCAAAGTTATTTACATATACATATATAGTAGCTGCTGACCTAAGCATAGAAAACTCATCTGCTTCCTTGTCCAAGTCTTCCCAGAAGTGGATACCAAGATGTGATTAACAGTGTAAAGATATTAGAGGAAATGCTTGAGAGAAAATGGGGAGTGAGCTAGGGAAGGCTGGGAGAGCTGTCAGACCAAGATGTAAGTCTGCCTCCTATGGAGGAGAAAAGGGAGAAAGGAATGTTGGGAGGAAGCATCCAAGACCACTGTGCAGTCTAGGGAAGGTTCTCTAAGGTTGTCATAGGATTCCCATTTCCCCCAGAATTGGGGTTATCTTAATATTCCTACCATATTCAGTCACTGACTAGGAGCAGCGGTGGTGCCCAGAAGGTAGTGAATGTCTGTAGCAGGTGGGAGCATCCATCAGTATCTCAAAGCCATTACCTTCCTCCTCTTTCGCCTCATCAAAAACGTTCAGTGGTGCCTAGTATTTGAAGAGCCATGTACCAACCTATTCAGCATCTCATGGAGGGTTTCATAAATATGAAATACAGCCAATCTGCATCCTCACTTCAGACTTACCATGCTATTGGAGCAAAGTCTCAACTCTGTATTTGCATGAAGGTTTTATGTTCTCTTGGAAAATTAACAATAAGAACTTTGTAAAACTTGAATAATGGAATTGTCATTTTTTTAAAGATTTTTTTTTAAAAGAAATTAGAGAGAGCGTGAGCAGGGGGTGAGGAGAAGGAGAGGCAAGCTGTCAGCTGAGCAGGGAGCCCAAAGCAGGGCTTAATCCCAAGACCCTGAGATCATGACCTGAACAGAAGGCAGACGCTTAACCAGCTGAGCCACCCAGGCGCCCCTGGAATTGTCACTCTTAACTAAAGTGTTGAGTGTTGTTGGCTAGCCTTCAAGAAGGCAAGAGACTAGTGTGATAGAGACAGTGTGAAGGGATATGTATCCTGCCTTGAAATATCAACAGACTGTCAGCAGGATTTTTTGAGCAGCTCTCTGAGGTTCCCTTAAACTTTCCTCTGACATACTCCTGGAGGAGATTGTCGCGCATTTTTCAACGAAGTGTATTAAAAAAGACATACCGTGTGCATCTTACTAAAGATGTCCAATTTCAACTTTGAGAAAACCCTAAAGATCCTAGGACTGGGAAGCAGGAGAACTGAGTTTAAATATTCTAACCTTGCTGTGTAACCTTGAGCAAGTCACTTGACCTTCCTTCAAGGTTCTAATTTTCTCTCTTGTGAAATGGTGATAATAGTACTTGATTGCAATTCATTTGATAGACTAGTTTCGCTTGTTGAAGACATTGAAAATTCGAAATGTCATTCAAAGTAAAGGTGATTGCTTGAGTTGGACTCAAGTCCTGTTAAGGAAAATAACGGCACAAATGGATTAGAACTAGAAACAAAAATGGCCCACCACCCCGAAACAGAGTAGAACAAGGGGTTGGCTACTATGTCTCTTCCAGTTTTACCTTTCACTTTCTTCAGACTGGCAGACCCCTGTCTCTTCATATTTCCCAGTTTGATTTCTGGCCTCTTGTGGGAGATCAACCCTCATGGAGGACCCCTCTGCCAAGAGGAGCCCAGGGCTGTTTTCTTAGGAAGCGGCTTTGGACCAGGGTATTTCAGTAAGAAAGGAGAAACTGGGCATGACTGGCCTCTACACAAATCCAACAGATGCAGATTATAAACTGGCAAGGTGACATCATTGAAAGAAATCACACAGTTGAGTAAAAGTCTCAAAGCATGACCAAGTCCTTCTCCCTGCAGTCCACATGACCTGGTAAAATCACAAAACTGCCATAAGCCCCAGTTTTCTTCCTGGGGATAAAAATGGGTTAATAGGGGGGTGCCTGGGGAACTTAGTTTGTTAAGCGTCCAACTCTTGAACTAAGCTCAGGTCTCGATCTCAGGGTCGTTGAGTTCAAGACCTGCATCGGGCTCCACGCCCGACATGGAGCCTACTTAAAAAAATTTTTTAAAAGGTTAATAGGAAATTCAGATCAGATAATTTACATGAAAATATGTTATGAACTCTGAGATGCAAAGAATGATCACCAGAGCTTAAAAAAGAAAAGAAGTAAGCAAGCAAGCTTAGTCACTAACCTGCTAGGGGGAAGTAATACACTCCCATGAAGAAATTCACTCGCTGAGTAGAAAACATGCCAAATTCAAGAAGACTTTTTTTATTATAACATGCAGAATTCTTGACAAATTACAAATAGATATGATAATGGTTGGTTAAATAAGCAGTACGGTGGTGACTGAAAAGGCCATCCACCAATCTTTTCATCAAACATAAATGGCAAAGTTAGGATTCCTTTTAACAAAGAATTGAGTGAGCCTTTAGAAATTAAAAAAAAAATCAGATTGTAAATTCGGAAGCACTGGTCTCTGTAAATGTAATCTCCTTTTTTAAAGCTGTGTTTTCAAAGGCTTGTTGGTTGGCAGACAAACAAATCTCAGAGCATATTCATGAAAGAGCAGACTGAGTACTTGTAAACGCTGGAGACAGGAGGCTTGTGTCCTGTGCTGCTCCTCACTGGCTGGCTGTCTGATGCAAGGTGATTTATTTCCTTCCACGAGACCTCCAGTTCCTCAACTGTAATACTGTCTGTAGCTCAGGACTAGTGCTAATGTCCCTTCCTTCTCTGACCTACCCTGATTCCAAGGAACTCCATCTGATCATGGCCTCAAAAACCATTTTTCCCCTGAGAAATGTTGAGTAACATCAAAAAATGTTAAACATTGTAACATGGGTATAACAGTGATCTGTTGTTGTGACAGTGTTGTAACAATCGCCCCCCGAACTTGGTTGCTTAAAACGACCACCATTTATTTATTTTCACAAGCCTGTACGTGGCCTGGGCAACTTGGCTGATATGGCCTACACTTGGTTCATTGCAGCTGCTCTCACTCACAGTCCTGTAGTGTGCTGGTGTGTAGCTGGGGTGGCTGGTCTGTGTTGGCCTCAGCGGGGACAGATAGAATGGCCCAGGGCCTCTCTCCAGTAGCTGGTCCAGGATTATTCACATGTCAATGGAAGTTTCCAAGAAAGAGAATGGGAGCATGCAAGACCTTTTGAGTCTAGGCTCAGAGCTGACACATTGTCACTTCCATGGCATTTTCCTGACCAAAGTAAATAATCAGGTCAGTGCACATTTATAGGTGGGGAAGCTGACTTCACCTCTTGTTAGGAAGAGCTATAAAATCGTATTGCAGAATGCATGGGAACAGGCAACAATGCAGAATTGGGGAAATCTTGGCCACTAAATGGTAGGTGGATAGGTCTGTATGACTCTTTCTGAAACATTTTGTGATGTGTATTTTCAATTTAGGCAGTTTAAAGCTTCACTTGCTGGTGTCCAGGAGAATCATAAGTAATAGCAGCAGACTATTCTTCTAGAAAATCCTCAGAACAAACATTAACAGAGACATGACATTTGCCTAAGTAACGGCAGCTTATTGGCTTATTTATACCTTTTCAAAAGAAATGTTAGCTTCCCTGCTGACCCTAAAGGCTCTTTGCTTTTTTTCACAGTTCATAAATGACAATCCAAAGTTTTTTTCTAGTGCCATCTTCCCTGAAAATGGCAACAAACGTTAACTAACTTTATCAAAACAGGAGCTGAGAAACTGCCACTATGCCAACTATAGAAACAAAAGCCCTGAAGCCCCTGTTCCTTGTTATACCTTAGTGGTCAGTGTGCCCTAGTGTTGAAGGCCTCACTCTTCCCCACTTGCCCTCTTCCAGCTCTCTGGTAACTCCAGCCTTATTTGCAGGACTCAATAGGCACGAGTGCCCAGTGGACAGTGCAGATACAGAACACCTCTGCTGTTGGAGAAAGTTCTGATGGAGGAGACGGTTAGGTCTAAAGGTACCCAGAGAGAAAGGTCGAGCCCAGGCCTCAGTGAAGGAACCAGACATCTGAGAAAAAAGATGATTGTTCAGAATGGACACTGTGACTCACGCAGTGTGGCCCTAGCTCTCCCTACAACAAATTCATTCAGTGACCTTAGGCAACTCATTTCTTTGAGCACTAGTTTATTCTTCAGAAAATGAAGGTTAGATCAGGGCCCCTGAAACTCTCATGTGCATATGAATCACCTGGAGATCTTGTGAAGATAGAAATTCTGGTGCAGTAGATGGTTGAGACCTGAGATGATGCATTTGTTTGTTTTTTTAAGATTTTATTTATTAGAGAGACAGCCAGCGAGAGAGGGAAACACACAAGCAGGGGGAGTGGGAGAGGAAGAAGCAGGCTGCCAGCGTAGGAGTCTAACATGGGGCTCGATCCCAGAATGCTGGGATCACGCCCTAAGCCAAAGGCAGATGTTTAATGACTGAGCCACCCAGGCGCCCCAAGAGATGCTGCATTTGTAACCAATGATGCTGATGCTTCTGGTCTGTGGACCTCTCACTGATTAGGAAAGAATTAGTCATTGTATACTGACTGCCGCAGAAAGGATCCTTTCAAATTGCTTACTGCAGACTTGTCTCTACGGTCCTGTCTAGATCCTAGAATCTCTGAGGTTGGAGAAAAGCCCCATTCCCATTAGTAAAGGGGCCCTAGGGCCCATGGCTGTGTAAGAATTTAATAGTCTTTTGGGGACGCCTGGGTGGCACAGCGGTTAAGTGTCTGCCTTCGGCTCAGGGCATGATCCCGGCATTATGGGATCGAGCCCCACATCAGGCTCCTCCGCTATGAGCCTGTTTCTTCCTCTCCCACTCCCCCTGCTTGTGTTCCCTCTCTCGCTGGCTGTGTCTATCTCTGTCAAATAAATGAATAAAATCTTTAAAAAAAGAAGAATTTAATAGTCTTTTGAACTTTTTTTATAAAACAACAAAAATGACTTAAAGAGTAAGTTCACAGTTTCCTTGTAAGGAAAGGTTTGCTTCTTGTCTAATGACCTATATGAAGTGAAGAGCTCTTACGGGTCATATATTCCACTCAGTAGAGACTGGGTAGTCTTTACATTGCCTTAAATGACCTCCCAAGGCCATTCTCTTCAAATGGTAATCATACACAGTAAAATATGGCTATTCCTAATACCGTGTCTATTCTTACTTAAAATTGGCAAGTAAACAGAGAAGCAGCACAAAATCATACACCAGTAGACTGCCTCAGTAGCTGGCTGACTGGATTCCTCCAGGTGGTAAGTACAGTGACTGGTAGGAAAATACACTACATACGCATACCGTGTGTGTGTGTGAATGTGTGTGTGTGTGTGTGTACTATAATACCATACTATAATACCATGCAACTCACTTCTCCCAAGTCCGACAGTGTACTCTCCAGCTCATAGATCATTAAGTCTTGACTCTAATACCCGCTACTTTCTCATGAATCAAGCAATGGGTGCTTTTAGTGAGCAGTAGTACCAGATGAGTATGGTGCTGTGGCCTCTTTAATGCAAGCCATTCAGTTTGTCCTAAATAGGCGGGCATGTTTTCTGCATTTACAACTTGGATTTCAAGGCTGGGAATAGGAATGCTGAGGAAGCCAGAGAACAGAAGAAAAGAATAAAAGGGCAAACGACTAAAACCAACAGGGAAAGGCAATTACAAGGTGTATTACGCAGAAGGAGGTATTTATTACACTTTCAAGGTTGTGTTTTGTTTTTGTGGGGGGGGCTGTTTTATTGTTTTTTGTTTTTTTTTGCATAAAAGGTAAGGGGGAAAGAACTGATATTTGTTGGTCTGAATTGGCTAAGTGCAGTTGCAAAGAATAAAGGGAGCTTTTAGAAAGTGGGCAGCTGCAGCAGAGCCTGAAGCCATGGTACTTGATACTGCAGTATACTCTCAGTGATTCCGGGTGCTTTTGAGAATAGCAGGCGAGGCATTCAGGGCAGAGAACAATGGCAGATGTCAAGAATGAAAAAGAATCTAGAGTTTAAAAGACTCTTGATTGACAAGTAGGACAGATCAAAGAGAGAAATTCCTATCAAGTATTTATAATTCTAATTCTAGTAGAGCTCAGCAATCATAAAAAAGGAAACAACAACAAGAAAGCTGATGGCTTTCAATCTTAAAAACAAGCAGGAGAAACTGGTCTGTGACTCAAACTTTATCATTTCATCTATTCTTATTTTTTCCCACTGTGTATTTTGTTACTCAGCTAATCATTGAAAAGGAAGTTTAAGTGTGTTTGGATTTTTTTGCCTTAAAACTATACAGTGAAAATTTTTTTGGAGAAACATGAGACGGGGTTCATGTATAATCCACTGTAAATCAGGCATCAGAGGCCATGTGTAAGCATGACCTTTTATGATCTGCAGGATGTGTTTTGGGAGAAGCAGGATTCTGAAAATTCATCACCTGGGCCCACTAGGCTTGCTTTCAGTTCCTTGTCATTTCCATTCTGTGTCCCACAGAGGTATTGATATGCTAGACTACCTCACAGCAGACTGGGAGGTAGGGCTGAAGGAAAAACCCTGTTTTTGGAAACTTGCTCAGGCTTGTTCAGGACTAGGGTGGTTTAGAAGCCCAGAGAGAAATGTTGAAATCAGTCATTGCAAAAGAGCTGTTGCAATAAGTAATGAATAAAAACTGAAAGAAAATCTCTTTCTTCCCCAAAGTAAAACCTACCATAGAACTTGTCTAAACAGCTCCTCATAATAGAGCTTTTTAAAAGGCAACATAAACTCAAGTGCTTCCCACAGCCAAGGGCAAAACCTCTGGCCATCGTCGATTGATTCATTCATTCAGGAAGTATCTATCAAGACACAGTACATGGCAAGCACAGCCTTGGACATTGCTAAGGAAAAGGAACATGATGACTCCCTTCATAGTCCTTAGATATCAGTTCACATGTCACCTCTTCAGAGAGTCATTGTCTGACAATTCAGTCTCACCTCTTCCTATCTCTCTCATTCTTTGTCCTAGTTATTTCCGCTATAGCCCTTGATACACCTGAATTGTGTAATTTTTAGTAACACCCATTACTGTGAAAGACCCAGTGAATTATTCACAGCTGTGTTCCCAGTCTTTAGAACAATGCCCATATATATTAGCATCTCAAGAAAATGTTTATCAAGGAAATGAAGATGGGTCAAACCAACCCACAGCCTTCCTGTTCAAGTAAAATACCATATGCAAAAAAAAACTACAAAGCAGTAAGTAAAATATCTGTGAGAAAAATCATATTATTATAGGAATTGAATTTTTAAAAGATCACTTCTGAGTAAGACCATCAGAGAAGACTCTCCCCAATTCCTAAAACCTTCCATTTGTTTTTGGATTCAAATCAGTGAGAAAGAACTCAAATAATTGTGAAAGCAATAACTAACCCTTTTATCAAAATGACATTCTGGCAATAACATGTTCTAATCAATAGAAAATGAAATTGTCTAGAAATTACTGTCTAGAAATTATCCAAAATGCACATGGGAATTGAATACATATCAAAGGAGGCACTTCAAGTCAGTGAAGAAGTGTTAGGTTATTTAATAAAAAGTACCACGAAAACTGGTTTGTCTTTCTTAAAATAAAGTTTGATGTCTTTCTTACTCTTTATCTCCATTAACATAATTAAAAATAAAGTTCTACAAGAGAATATTGGTAATTTGTAATGTAATTTGTAGTTCGAAACTTACCTTACTTTCTGATCATGATTTCAGTATCTAAAGAACAAAGCCAAAAGAGAGAATCAGCATGGAAAATATTTGTAATGTGTACTACAGGGAGCTAAATTCCTCAATATATAAAGAAGTTTTATTAATAAGAAACATAAATGAATAGAAAAAACAAAGCTATGAGCTAAACAGGAAAAGAAATACAAAGGGTTTACAATAATTGAAATGAAGTTCAATCTTACATGTAATTGAAAAACGCAAAATAACAATGAGATATGATGTCTTACTTAAACATGGCAGAAAATAATTGGAGGTTTTCATTATATGATGACGAGTCTGGGGAAAACACACGTTCAAACATTAAGTATAAAAATGAATTGCTATGATCTGTTGAAGGGTAATTTGGCAACATCTATGAAAGTCAAAGCAGGTGTATTTAGTCCTGCAGCTGTACATTTTTCTTACGTATATACTTCCATATATACAAAAGCATGGTAACAGACAAGAGAGGGAGGAAGAAAAAGGGGAGGAGGAAGGAAAGAAAGGATATGAAGGAGAAGAGGAAGCAGCAGCAGCTTCTGCTGCTATTTATTTATAGACACTGTTTATCCACATGGTGGAATAATACACAACAGTCAGAGGAAGTAGATTTGGGGATATTGACATAGAAATATATCCAGAATATTAGAAAAAGGTAAGATAGAAACTGTGTTAAAAACCACATTAAAAAGAAAATATCCATATATTCTGGATGAAGAGATAAGAAATTATGCTGGTTATTATGTGATTGTCATTCAGCTAGAAACCTATCCTGCTACACTCTGTTCTGATGATGGAGCTGGGATGCTACAAAACACACTTCTCCTTTGCCATTTGACTCCCTGTTAAGTTCTGGTAATAGATCACTCATCATGGTTCTCTTTGGGAAATAAGACTGGAGCCTGGGGTGGTAAGGATAATGCTTCCTTTAAAACATAAGTCACATCAGTGAAAGTTGAGAATGCTGGACTTCTAATAGGTGTATGTACAACACCGATATTCCCAGTTCCCAAACCTGGTAGGTATCCATGGCGTCCTCTTTTTTTAGAGCTAGTCCTCAACTTCCCCGGATTTGGTATCAGCATAGGCAGCCATACCTTGTGGATAAAGTGTTAAATTGGCTGGATTAGTGAAAGAACAAACTTCTAATTTAAGAGAAAAGGAGTTGAGAATGCCAATCAAATATTTTAACCGTTAAAAGACAAATAATAGGTAGTAAGGCAACATTTTTCAAATATTTTTAACCCACAGGGAAAATATATATTTTGCATTAGAACAACGAACATACAAAGAGAAAAGTTTCGTCAAACAACACCTTAACTTTATTACATGTAATTCACTCTGATATTTTCGATCCCTTTCCATTCCATTCTCATTAGAAAAAAATGACCCCCCAGCTTTACTTCATAGCCTATAATGGTATGACACCTACAATTTGAAGAACACTGGCATAAAAGAAATACAGACTCTCTAATCAGATTGACCTTGGTCCTAAATCCAGGCTGACCCACATAAGATTGTTGCTATAGTAGTTACTTCTCTGAATTTTTCCCCATCTGGAAAATGGGCCATTTAATACTTAGATGGTTGAAGAATGAATTTGTATAATGTATGTAACATGGGTAATGTCCTTGGTCCATGGTAGGCATCAGTGGTCCACTTTTCCATTTTTTAAAGATTTGTTGAAAGAAGTAGATGTGGTTCTTGCCTTCATGTAACTTACTTTCTCACTGTGCATTCAGTAAGCTGAAAACTGCTACTTGATCATGCCATCAGGCCATAGTAAGGGACAAATTCACCATTTCTTCTAAGTCTGTCAAAGAGACTGAGGAGCCTGTTAGCACAAAGGCAGTAGATAGGAAGCTGTGTACATAGGAGAACCCATTTGTCATGGAGCCTGATTCTCTTATGGCAGTGGTTCTCAACCATGGGTGATTGTGTCCTCTAGGGGATATTTTTGGTTGGGGATGCTACTAACACCTAGTGGGTAGAGGCCAGGGATGACAGTATATATCCTACATCCTACAATGCACAGGATAGGCCCCCACAACCACGAATTATCTGTTCCCAAGTTTCAGTAGAGTCCAGATTGAGAAAGCCTGTGTTATGGAAACAGAACCACTCTGATTACTGGTGATTTGAAGTATCTTTAGACTCTTGGTATAGGAGTCATTCTCACGTGCTTGGGCAAGTCTCCAAAGCTCCCAGTTTCAATTTTCTCATCTGCAAAATGTGTATAATAATATCTGCTCACCTCTATAATTGGTTGAGATGTGCAAATCAATCCAAAGATGAAAAGCTTTAAGAATTAGAACTAGATGGCTAATTTCAAATAGGTACCTTTTTATTATTATTGTGATTATTGGCTTTTTCATAAAATAAAACGTTGCCCACAGACATCAAAGATTTTCTTACTTAAAAGAGTTATAACAAAAATATAACATTGGTATAATTACGGCACCAGCACCAAATTTTCATCACCAGGAATATGGCTCATTTGGAGGGTTTGCATTATAACATCACAGTTTCAGAAGGGAATCAGAATTATATTACTGTCTTAATAGTGCCAACATTCCAAATACCTGATGTAAAAATAAACAAAGAATGTATTATGGTTACACATTATTCATTCTGTTTATAGATACTTCCCTTTTCAATACTGTCCTGGACCCAGGGAGCCAATAAAACAAATCATGCCAAGAATTACAAATTGTGTCTTGCTCAGTACTTGACTTTTTCTGAAGTTATCAAGGTTCATTTAAAAAACATCTTGCCAGTAGCTGCTACAGAACACTGTGGGAATGAGTCGGTAATTTCTTTTTCTTCTGTACGCTCACACCTTGGTCTTGGTGCCTCTCACAGTTTGTCTTGTAGCTTCATTCATTATGCTAGTCTGTTCTTCTCCTTTATAAGCCGGGTGCATACTCTGATTGTGATTCCAGAGAGGAGAAGATCTTGCCTTATCCATCTTGTAGGTTTGCAAAGAGCAGGTGTGCCATGTAACCAAGTGAACTGAGTTCTGTTAGCATTTCTCAAGAGAGCTCTCCTCATCACTTCCAGTCTTTCCTTGCTTTCTTCCATCTGTGCAGAGATTCTTGGTGAACACTCCTGGAAGGAAATGAATGTGGTCCCTGTCCTTACGCAGCTTATACTCTCAGTGCCACCAGTAATTTGAAAATTGCTGCTGAATTATGCCATCAGGTCACAATCGAAGCCACACTTACTATAGATCTATCTGCTTTTTGAAAACTGAGGATCCCATTAGCCTTTTCAGTGGAACATCACAGATCAGAGCAAAGCCCACAGTTCAGAATAAGTAGGAGTGATTTTCTAAGTCCCTGCTGTGGGAGGAACAGGGCTGTGTGCTGGGGGGATGTGGAACTTGAACAATCAACATGAGTGAGGATGGCAGTAGGGAAAAACTGAAGAGCTGATAGATTGGTGACCTTTAGAAGTTACTTAAACCAAAGGACCTTTCTTTGAGTTAAACCATTCTTTGAGACCCTTTCCAAAAATCTAATTAAAATATAAACAAGGGCAGTCTTTTTTTTTTTTTAAGATTTTATTTATTTATTTGACAGAGGTAGAGACAGCCAGCGATAGAGGGAACACAAGCAGGGGGAGTGGGAGAGGAAGAAGCAGGCTCATAGCAGAGGAGCCTGATGGTGGGGCTCGATCCTAGAACGCCGGGATCACGCCCTGAGCTGAAGGCAGACGCTTAACCGCTGTGCCACCCAGGCGCCCCACAAGGGCAGTCTTGATCAATGGAACCAAGCTTTCTTTCAGTGCTTATTAAGCACTTAATCCTATAATCTAGTGGATTCTGGGATTATAGGGATGAAGAAAACTTGGCCCCTATCCTTAACTCACGAGGATTCATGATGTCTACAAATAATGACCTAAAGTGGGATAAGTGCTAGTAGAGGGATATGAGAGCATGTTGACTGTGTCTGGGAGTATCATAGAATTGGTGACATTTGAAAGGAGATTTAGGACAAGGAATAACTGGCACAAGGGCACGTCGTCATGACTTGCAGTGACAAAACAGAGAAGCATGACTCCTATCAGGGGCTGTCAGTACATAATCCTGGAGATGTTGGCAGGGTCGGAGCTTGAAGAACCATGGCTGTGTTATTTAGGTTTCATAGAATGCATCAGCAGTTCCCAAACTTCGGCGTTTTATGCACTGATAGAATGTCTCAAATTAAGTGGGTTGCTCACATAGGGTGTCATTTTTTTCTTTTGTCATTTCATAGCATTAGGAAATTAATTTGCCATCTACCACCATAATCTATAATAAAAATTCCTACTGAATAATATTTTATATCTTGTTCTTACCTTCCTGGACATACTTAAAACTACACTTCCTAGCCTCCTTTAATTTAGATCAGGCTGTGTGACTTATTCTGGCCAATAATCTGGGCTACAGGTCACTTCATAGCTGAGACAGAAAATAGCTCTAGTGTATCTTCCAGCTCTTTCCACAGTGACCCTGAAGGGCCACGTGTTTTAGGTGGCATTGCTATTGCTAAAAAATGCTAACCATCATCTAGATGTTAAGTGAGTGTTAATCTTTTTGCTGGTGGAGGGTCTTGCTTTGTCATTGATGGCTGCTGACTGACTAGGGTGATGCTTGCTAAAGGCTGAGGTGACTGTGGCAATTTCTTAAATAAGGCAACAGTGAAGTTTGCTGCATTGATTGATTCTTCCTTTCATAAGCAATTTCTGTGTAACATGCAGCGCTGTTTGGTAGCATTTTATCCATGGTAGAACTTCTTTGAAATTGGAGTCAGTGCTCTCAAACTCTCCTACTGCTTTATCAACAAAGTTTATGTAAGATTCTGAACCCTTTGTTGTCATCTCAACAGTTTTCATGGTGTCTTCACCAGGAGTAGATTCCATCTCAAAATTACTTCATCTTAAGGAACGATTCCTCATCCATTTAAGTTTTATTGTGATATTGTAACAATTCAGTCACATCTTCAGACTCCACTTTTAATTCTGGTTCTCCTGCTATTTCCATCACTTCTGCAGTTACTTCTTCCACTGAAATCTTGAACCCCCGAAGTCATCGATGAGGACTGGAATCCAACTTCTTCCAGACTTCTGCTCTTGTTGATACTTTGACCTGCTTCCATGAATCACAAGTATTCCTAATGGCATTTAGGGTGAGTCCTTTCCAGAATGTCAGAAGGTTTTCAGTTTACTTTGGATCCATTAGAGGAATCACTGTTTATGGAAGCCATAGCCTTACAAAATGTATTTCTAAAATAATAAACTTGATTAGAATTACTCCTTGATCCATGGGCTGCAGAATGGATGTTGTGTTCGGAGGCATGAAAGCAGCAGTAATCTCCTTGAACTTCTCCATCAGAGCTCTTGGATGACCAGGTCCATTGTCAGTAAACAGTGATATTTTGAAAGCAATCTTTTTCTCAGCAGTAGGTCTTAAGAGTGGGCTTCAAGTATTCAGTAAACCATGTTGTAAACAGATGTGCTGTCTTCCAGGCTTTGTTGTTCCATTTATAGAGCACAGAGTAGACTTAGCATAATTTTTAAAGACCCTAGGACTTTCTGAATAGTGAATGAGCATTGGCTTCAGCTTCAAGTCCCCAGCTGCACTGGCCCCTAACAAGAGAGTCAGCCTGTCCTTTGAAGCTTTGAAGCCAGACGTTGACTTCTCATCTCTAGCTATGAAAGTGCTAGATGGCATCTTCTTCCTGTGTAAGGCTATTTCATCTATACTGAAAATCTGTTTCTTAGTGTAGCCACCTTTGTTAATGAGCTAGATCTTCTGGATGACTTGCTGCAGCTTCTACACCAGCACTCATTGTATTACCTTGTACTTTTATGTTATGGAGATGCTTTTTTCCTTAAACCTCATGAACCAACCTCTGCTAACTTCAGTCTTTTCTTCTGTAGCTTCCTCACCTTTCTCAGCCTTCATAGAATTAAAGAGAGTTAGAACCTTCTTCCTCTAGATTACGGTTTGGCTTGAGGGAATGTTGTGGCTGGTTTGATCTTCTATCCAGGCTACTCAAACTTTCTCTGTATCAGCAATAAGGCTCTTTTGCTTTCTTATCGTTGATGTGTTCACTGGAGTAGCACTTTTAGTTTCCTTCATGAACTTTTTCTTTGCATTCACAACTTGGATAACTGACACAAGAAGCCTCGCTTTCAGCTTTTGACAAGGCTTCCTCACTAAGCTTAATCGTTTCTAGCTTTTGATTTTAATTGAGATACGTATGACTCTTGCCTTTACGTGAACACTTAGAGGCCATTGTAGGGTTATTAGTTGACCTAATTTCAGTATTGTTGTGTCACAGGGAATAGGCCTAAGGAGAGGGAGAGACACAAGGAAAATGCCAGTTCGTGGAGCAAAACATGTACATTTATCAATTAAGTTTGCCATCTTATATAGGTTTGGTTCATGGTACCTCTGGATAATTACTGTAGTAACAGCAAAGATCACTGGTCACAGAGAACCATAACAAATACAGTAACCATGAAAAAGTTTGAAATATTTTAAGAATTATCAAAATGTGATACAGAGACACAAAATGAGCAAATGCTGTTGGAAAAATGACACCAATAGTCTCGTTGGATGCAGGATACCACCAAACTTTCAATATGTAAAAAAGATAATATCGATGAAGTGCAATAAAGTGAAGCACAATCAAACAAGGTATGCCAGTAGTCTAACGCCCTGCATCACTGCTTGGAAAAATGGTTCTTGGAAATGCCACTAGATCAGCAGCAAACTTTTTATAAGAGATCAACTTTCGTGTTAAGCCTCTAAGATTTGAGAGTCTGTTTGTTACTGTACACAAGCAAGCCTCTTCTGACTAATACACAGTAATTTTATAAAGAGGATATACTTGCAAATTATTTAAACCAGAAAAAAATAACCCCAGAATAATGTGTAATCCTTTGAATTCAATAAGTTTAATATAATAAAAAAGTCCCTATAGTTTATGTTTTTTTATTTGACTTCAAATTAAACTAAGGCCAACATTATTCCTTAAAATAAAATATAGATGGAAAGAGGGGCAATGAAGGGCTTGAGGTGGGAGGTGAGTAGGTTTATATTTAGAAAGACCAATCTGCTTATCAAGGGTGAATTGCAGATACCAACAAGAAAAGATGATGTCAAAGATGCTTCGGAGGAGCCGCGGATGAGATCGATACAGTGTGTAGAAAGAGAAAATGTGGCTTCCTGCTAGGAAGGACTGGCTCCGTATCTATCTGTGCTGGCGTCTTGAGGGTGATAAAAAGGTATTTCTTTCCAGAAGATGTCAAATTTTTAAAAAATTGTGTTTGTGTGCTTCCACTACCACTTGCTGTGGCTGGACACCTGCTTGAGTCAGTACATCAGTTGGGCCCTCTGTCATCCTAAGCTCCAGTGCTCTCAAAGAACTACCTAATTGGCTATACAGCATGGATTATTCTAAATCAAAAGCTTAATATGGAAGCTTTCTAAGAGAAATATACTCAGAGTTTGTGCTTTATTGTTTACAAATTTTGGCTCTCCTGTGTAGACAGTCTAGTTTTGAAAAATATTTTGAAAGCATACATATAAATATATAGAGTTTTAATTGCAGAGTTTTATTTTAATACAAATATTATTCTCCACATAGCAAAGGACTTAAAATACTGATTTAGTGTCTTGGAGTAGAGCTTTCCAGTGGATATCAAATAGCAGGTGGCTTTTTGGATATAGACTCTGGATTCTTAACTCTAGATGTTAGAGTATTTGGGGGCTTAAGTGAAAAAAGGGTGTGAATACCAATAGGAAGCCATATTTAATTGGACATAACCAGATTGCCTCTTTACCCATAGTACATTTACCTTTCTAGCTGAGTTCAAGAGATAAGCAAAATGCCTTCCAGTCAGCTGGACATTTTCTCTTGCCATCTTGACAGCCAGAATTCTGTACAGGATGGGAGTGCAGATGGAAAATTCTGGCAATCATACCAGTTCTAGCTTTATTATTTCATCTGAAGCAGGCATGGCCAGCATTTTGTCAGCACTGCCAAGAGGAGATCTTAATTCTTAATCTCATTGTGAAAATAGGAAACTGTAAGAGAAATTTTGTCAGTTGGAAATTAGGTTGTTTTTTTGTATGTTTGTTTTTGCAGAGAGAATACACGTCAGTGGGGAGGAGCGAGAAGGGGGAGAGAGAGAATCTTAAGCAGGCTCCATCCTCAGCACAGAGCCTGATACACAGCTCAATCTCACAACCCTGAGATCATGACCTGTGCCAAAGTCAAGAGTCAGACCCTTAACTGACTGAGCTACACAGGCCCCCTGAAAATTGGGTTTAAGTGCATCCTTATGACCTAATTTCTCTTGCATCCTTTCATGTATACTTTGCTCCTGCTGAATTGTCATTCTCTCAGCTTAAAAGGTCATTTCCATCTGTATGCCTTTATGTGTGTGTGTGTGCATACACACACACACACACACACACACACACACACACACTGTATATGGTGCTCCACCCCACTGTCCTTGCCATTTCACACTCTGTGGCTCATTTTCCAACTGTTTGCCCTTGCCTCTGTTTGCTTGAGGGCTTTCTCTGGCCATGAAGCCTGTTCTGACCTTGTACAAGCAGGCAGAAAGTGCTGCCAAAGAATTGATACCATCTTGTTCAGGAGCAACCTTAGCCTATCAGTGTCAGGAGTGGTAAACAGAAAAACCGTAGCTTTCTTATCCTTTGGAGAAAATTCATCTAATGCATTTACTCAGTATGCTTCCCAGGGCTTCCCACTGGGATGGATATAAGTTGCCCCTTGTGCTAATCCTCTTATTATCTATCCTTTATTGACTACCCTCTCTTCCTACTTCTCTGCTGGTGTTTCCTCTCCTCCCTAAATAAATTACGTGCATTTGACTCCTTATATGTATTGCGGCTACTCCTGGAGGAACTCAGACTAACATATACATGCACAGTGTAAGTATAGCCTCTGAGAGGAAGCTTCCTCTGATGACTCCTGCAGGGGAAAAAAAAATTCTTCACCATCTTAATTCCCAGAGTACACAGTATATATACTTTTCTATCTGACATTTTATGCATTTTTGCCCATTCCAACTTCTCTGTAAGACTGCAAGTTCTTAAAGGGCATTACCCACACATTCCAATGTATGTTCCATAACACCTGCCTCAGTATATATTGGCAAAGAAAAATTAGATAACACTTGATTTTGAAATATAAATTCTACCTATGCTGCTATTGAAACTCAGTTGGCAAAGAATGAGTCATTTTAAACAAATTTATTATTTTAGTGGACTGGTGGATTCTTTCTAAGATAGTGCATCTGGATTTCCTTGAAGGCGTTTGACAAGGTTGTACATAATGTATGTATGGGAGATTTAGTGAAGTCTAGGATGATATTTCCATTTCATGAACATATAGTGAGTTGAACAATAATATACTGTAAATGACTCATTGCCAATATGAATAAAGATATCTAACGATGCTTCAAGTCTCTGACATTGATCTTTGCCTATCAGAATTTTTTATAAGAAAAATTGTTTTTCTCACTAATTCACAGGTTGTTTGGGGTTTGGCTAATACTGACTGAGTTTGACTAAACTTGGCTCTAAGCTGAGACCTCTTACAGTTTATATCAACAAATTATATAAAGATTTAGTAAGTATTTATCAGGTTTGTAAACTGTCAGAGCTGGGAGAGAGAAGTAACATGTTTGCTGGTAGAATTGTGAATCAAAATTTCCTTCATAGATTAGAATAACTAGGTATGTTTAAGAGAGACCAGTGTAAATGCCCATGTCTGGGATCAAATAGTCATTTGTATTGGGACACCATGACTGACTTCCTTTCTAATTACATAAATAAAGATTTGCATAGTTGAGTCATTATTATTCAATAAGAACCAAAATATAGTGGTACAAAGAGGAACTAATACATTTTTAGAGGGCATCAGTAGACGTGGAAGCCATTCTTTTGAGAGCCTTCTAGGTATTACTAACATATGCATTTCTTTAGCTCTTCCCAACTTTCCAAGTTCCACACAAATAGTACTGGGGGTCCTCAGAGAGAGTCTCACAGATACTCACGGCACTGAGTAGAGTCCACCATTTTTATGTTGTTCACTGTTCCATGATTCGTGGGGAGTCCCTTTATACTCCACCAAGGCCAGCAGGATAATGTGCGGAAGACCCCTCCTGTTCCCTCTTCAGATGTAGATTTCTCAGAACTCAGCTCCAGCACAGCTCCAGTGCTGTGTTCCAGCTTAATGCCACATGTAGAAAGCACTGTACTTGCTTGGTTACACATGCTTAGAACAGGGCTACCTTGTGCCCTCAATGCCTTAGGGACATTACTGCCCCTGACTAACATTGTTACTTGGGTTTGAAGAGAATGCACTGGAGTTCATGGGTGGTAGACAGTTGTCTAAAACGTTGACACTGGCTTCTTGCACAAAACTTGATGTGACCATCTCTTCCTTTAGGACTTCCTATGCATATCGATCCATCGTAGATGCTCCCTCAGACCTGGTCAGTAGGCCTGAATTCTAGGGCAGGCATAGCTAAGGCTCAAACAAGGACTCCCTGCTTGAAATCAGCTAGTAGGTCTAAATCTTACCTCCAGCCATTACTTATATGCTTCACCTTGGTCAAGTTGATTTATCTTTCAAAGTCTCAACTCTTATCTGTGAAATGATACCAGTACCCACCTCAGAGATCGTAAATGAATTTTCATGAAGAGTAAATGAGACGATACACAAAATGTACTTAGTAGAGCACTGGGCACATACTAAGCTATCAATGGATACCACTGCTATTATTATTACAAGGATTACTATTATATATCACTAGATTATGTGCACATACACAGAAGAGTCATGCTGACCTAAAAATAATCCACCTCTAAAGATACTTACCTGTAGAACAGTGTCTTTACCAACTACCTGAATGTCTTTGCTGGTAGATGTTTAGGCAATGTATTCAAAGCCAATATCATGGAAACAATGAGCAGTTCTACATAAGCCACATGAACCAAATGTAACCAACAGTGTTTCACTTGAGATATGCAGCGTGCAGGGCCATGCTAGTTTATTAGCTTCCTGGAGCAATCATTATTTACTATCTGCAGGAAAGATAGAAACAAGATGGAAAAAGAACTCTAGCTCTCTGCACCAAGTAGAATTGAACTTTTTCCTTAGGTTTAGTATCAAAGTAACTAAAAAACTGGAATAATAAATTTGTGAAGTAATACTAAGTATAAAAATATTTTTGAATAAAGTATTTTAAAAAGCCATAATTATTTTATTAAAACCATATTTCTTGGGGAATAAAAGAATTACTGATATTATGAAGATGACCATCACTGTGTTGTCTCTGTTGGTCATTATGTCTCTGGCATATTGTTGCTGGGGCCATCTAAGAAGCCAGGACAAGATGGTGAGGACTTTTAAGAGGGCAGTATTTTAATATGTTTCCCAAGCTGAGGGATCTGGGCATTTTTCTCAGATAGTCTCAAGGAGATGGACTATTTTTATATAAATAAGTGAACTTGGATGGACTCTTTGTAGCTGCAGATAGTGGATTCTGGATAGACATGTAGAAATCACAGCAATAAATTACTAATGACTTAGTTTGTCTAGAAATAGAAGGGACAAGCGTGCCTGGGTGGCTCAGTCAGTTAAGCGTCAGACTCTTGATTTCCACTCAGGTCATGATCTTAGGGTCATGAGATCAAGCCATGCTCAGCATGGAGCCTGCTTAAGATTCTCTCTCCCCTTCGCCTCTTCCTCTGTGCCCTGCCCACCATGCTTGTACAAGCTCTCAAAAAAAAAAAAAAAATGGACAGAGTGTGTGTTGAGGAGACCGCCCCAACCCCATCCCTAGACCAGAGACTGCCCTCAGTTGCCAGCACCCACAGTTCCGCCACCTGCCTCGCTGTTTCCAAGCCTCCTCAGAAGCAGCCAGACATAGACTGGGACGACCAAGTGAGGCCATCTCCACAGCTACATGGACGAGCCCAGCCTCAGCCACAGGGGAACACTGACAGGTCCCTTTCCCTGGTGGATACACTCCAGGGCTGTGGCGATGTGTCAAGAGGCACTGTATGGGGAGAGTTTAATAAAAACCCTTTTGAAAATGATGAAATAAAAATAAAATGGACTGTTTTATAAATTAAAGCCCTTTAGACTTCAAGGAGCCTTCCAGTGGATGCACTTTTTTACAGGTAAGAATGTAAATCCAGGCACGCTAAGTGATCTCTCGTTCCTCTTAGGAAATATCAGAGGCAGAACTAAGAGAAAGTCCCCAACTTACTGTCTAGTGCTCTTCTCCCCAAAACTTAATCTTACTCCTTTGCTTCAGTCATGGTCCATTTGGCAAGGATGTTAAATCATCTGTAGCATTCTTAAATTCTGTGGTGAAGACCATTTTCTCCCCCCATATCCCTAATGAATTAAAAAATTGGTTTAATTATTTTTATTTTAAATATTTTTGTTCTGATATCTTTGTTCTATATCCACTTAGTGATCCAGTGATCATGCACTTAGATGTCAAGCAGTACCAAATTTCTTAAGACTTGCTTTCAGTTTCCTACTTATCTCACCAATAGAAGTTGTGTGTGTGTATGTGTGTATGTTTTTTAAGTCAGTGAATGTCTAAATGTTGGATATCATTCTAATACAAGTATAGTGTGTTCTAGAGTGGTTTTCTTCTTTAAATTTCTATAGGTATATCTGGTTGATTGGGTTTGGGGATAATTGTAAGAATTTCCCTTTGAAAATGTTTTTAATCTCCTATATAGTGAATAGCACCTAAGATGGCCCCTGGTGACCCTCACACACTGGCATTCAGGCCCTGTACAAATCCTCTCTCCTAGAGCATGGGCTGGACTTACTAACTCACTTCTAAGGAATAGAACACAGCAGAAACAATGAGATATCACTTATAAGATTAAGTCATAAATTAAATTTGACTTTAGTTTTGTTTTAACTTTCTCTCTTTCTCTTGCCTTCCTCTCTGCTTCCTTTCCTCAGATCCTTGTGCTTTTGGGGCAGCATGTTGCCAGCTTATGAATAGTCACATAGGGACCCAAAACAAGTGACTGATGTATCTGGTGAAGGGCCAGTGAGGAATTCTTACCAGCTCCTTGTGAGTGAGGTTGGCAGCAAATCTTCACCCAGTAGAGCCTTGAGGTGACAGCAGTCCTGGTCAACACCCTGATTTCAGCCTTATGAGAGACTGTGAATCATAGGCGTCCAGCTTAAGCCATGCCTGGATCCCTGACTTAGAGAAACTGTGAGATAATAAAGGTTTCTTGTTTTATTACACTACGTTTTCAGGTTATTTGTTTCATAGAAATAGACCCTGCTATGAGCATAGCCAGGCAAAGCTGTAATCAGCATCAACAATTAGCATAAATAAGTGTGCTTTCTTCTTAGCTGCACAGTTGAAATACAATAGAACAAATGTGGAGGCTTACTCGCATAGAAATTGTATAGTGGATACTCTTCAGGAGTGATATACCCATTCTCCAGATGCTGCGAACAATACATACTGGTGGGTCATAGCTTTCCTTCTCATGAGAATTTCCCTCAGGGATTGCCTCTGCCAAGAGCATGACAAATTAATGCAGGGACACAAGAGTCTGGCTCTCTTGCCTCAATTGGGATAACTTAGAAGACCATGCCAGCCCCAGACCTCCTCATGGGGTCAGCTGAGGCTTCTGTTGTAACTGTATTAGGGGTCAAATTTCCTCTGTACCCAATCCTCCTTCCTCAACTTCCTTACACATATATCTTCCGTTGAGTTTCTGGTTGAATTCTTTGTCCAGGGCATCATGTGCTAATCTTTCTAAGTAAGTAGATATATTTATCGCAGAAAGCTCAATGGCTTTATTATCTCTCAGGGTAAAACCCAACTCAGCCTTCTTTATCACAATCAGCATGATCCTCACCCCCACCCACATGCTTATAGCTCCAGCTTGTCACTCACACTGGTTAGCTTCCCCCAGAGTTGGGGAAATGAAGTAGACTGATGGATTTGGTGGCTGAGAATCACTGACCCACCGGCTGCTTTATCAGCCTCTAGAGCGGTTCTCACCCCTCTAGCCATGTCTGGTAAAGGGTGTAAAGCTCTGACTCCATGTTTGTTTGGGTCAAAGAAGCGCCCCCACCAAATTGGACATTACAGACAGGACTTACATTGGACTAAAAAAAAAAAAGTTGTAGACAAGTTGTCCTTTACTGCTGGGCCTCTTGCTGTTTAAGTCAGTTGGCCTCTGCCTCCGTCTTAAGCAAATGGCCTTGTTTTTTCAAACAGATTTTGTGGGAAACAATGTGAGATCATCTCTCACTTTTTTGACTGAGAATAAAATGGAGGTTGGAAGGAATAAACATGTTTGAATACTAACCCACTGAATGCTTATAACACTCTAAGGATTTCTGAAAATTATCCCCATTCAACAAATGAGGAAATTAAACCTGAGAAAACGAGTAACCTGGATGAGGTCCTACAAACTATCATGGTCCAAGAGAAATTATCCGAAACTTGGAGATAATACAAAAGATCACTACATATCCTTTCAAAGTCCTGCTAGAGCATTCTCTTATAGGCCCACCCAAGATTATTTAATATTCTCAGGCAGGGGTTGATAAGCTGTGGCCTGCCAGCCAAACCTGACCTAGAGCATGTTTTTATAAATAAAGTTTTATTGGAACACACCCTGTTCATTTGTTTATATATTGTTTATGATTACTTTTGTGCTACTGTGATAGAGATGAGTACTTGCAACAGATACCCATTTGGCCCACAAAGTCTCAAGTATTTACTATCTGGCAGTTTACAGAAAAGGTTTATTGACCTCTGAATTACTGTTTATTGCTAATTAGGGACCAGACTTGAAGTTACTTGTTAACTCATAGTTTTATCTGATGGAGATGTAAATGACTTGTGTGGTTAAAAAGATAATAATAACCCCACAGATTTCAGTCTTTTTCCCAGTGGAACAGTAGTCAGTTCTGCACATAACCTAGAAATTGTATTTCAGCATTTTCTTCCAGTGTCTGTATAAACTCGGTCTCTCAAGTTATCTTTGAGCCAGCTTTATCATCTTGGAGATTTCTTCATTAGAGAATCAAATTAATTTCTGGCTCATGCTCACTCTATATTTGTATCAGATTAGTGCTCTTAAGTTTCTGAAAATTTGACATAGGCAGAACTGTGATTTGAAAAAAAAAAGGTATCTGATTTTAAAAACTGATTTTCATTCTGCTGCCTCCTCATCTATAAAAATTAAAAAATAGACATGTCGATGAGCTCTTTCACTGTGATGTTAAAATGTTAGGGCCAGAGATCATCAAGATTGTTTCCCCTTCACTTCAGTTTGAGTTCTTTGGGCAAGAGCTCTTATGTAAGTCTAATAAACACATCCTAACAAATAGCTTCATTCAGTGATGATGAAAAAATAAGCAAGTTTCCTTTCAAGCCTCAGCAAGCAGAAATTGATTTGGAAGACAAATCGAATGGCTCAGCTTTTTGTTGTTTTACTTTCCATACTCACCACATTACCAGATTCTACAGTCCTTCCAATCTCCAAGGTTCACCTCATGAGGAAAAGAAAAAAAAAGCCTCTTGAAAAAAGCCTTTTGCCAGAAGGCGACTTTTGTGCAAGTCACTTGTCATCGAACAATGTGAGGAATTTGGGGAGCAGCAGGTCAGACAGTCTCATAGTGAAGGCTCTTCTTTAATGTACCTTTGACTGGCATCAAGTGAGATAGAAATATCCTCTCCTATAAGATCAGAATTATCCTTATACTGCAGACTTGTGAGAAGTTGAATAATATATTCAGATTGCCCACGGTTTAGTAGATGTTCAATAAATGTAATTACTACAGATTCTCCCATTTAATTAGCTAAACTATCATGTACACAGGTATAAGCCATCTTGGTATATCCCATCAGAGTGGGGGAGCAAACATATGTTTAGTACGAGTCCTAAAAGATTCTGGAACAGAGGGCCTTAGGTGCAGTCAGTGATGTCTCCTATTCTTCTAGGAAGGTCTCTTAGGCTATTGTATTCTTATTCTATTTTAAGATATTATTCATGCCTTAGCATTATTGATGCCTAGCATCATCATTTCTATATCTGTGTCCCTGGCAGACGGAAGTCTTAAGATGGATCATGAAAACTCTCCCATTGTCCTCTTTTATCTATGGAGTGAAGTTTTATGTCCTCTGTTGGCAAGCATACACCTGTCAGATTCCTTGTTCCCAAATGATCCATGGAATAAGAATGGTCCCAAATCACCCACAACTTTCAGCACGTGCTCACTTGTCTCTTTCCAAAACAAGAAAGTCTCTCAGAAAACTTCATTTCTTCTTCCTGGGCCATTTTTCCCTGTTTATCTACTTGACTCTTCTATTGCTGAAAAGACTTCTAGTTTCTGCTTTACAAAAACCTGGCAGCTAGCACAATGGGCAGCTGTTTATTCGTGGTTCCATTCATCCATTTCAGCTTCTGTGTTAAATGCACCAGACTAGTGTGGAGCCCAATGTAGAGCATGGTCTCTGCCCCACTCATCAAGAGACCAGCAGTCTCAGAGATGTCTTCCCAGGCATGCCCTGTGAGAGCTGACACTGCCCATGATACCCAGAATGCATATTCTCATTGGGTGAGTGGGCTTTACCCTATGGAAGCTCTTGACCTTTGTATCCTAGGATTTGTAAAATCCATATTCCAGAAAGAATGCTTCCTGTTTGAAGTTGTTCCTCAGCGGGGGAAGGGAACAAACTTTTCTTGTTCATATGCCAGTTTAACTTGTTCTGTCATTATGTCTGTACCCAATGCTATGAGGTAAGTTACTATTATCTCCACTTTGTAGGTGAAAAAACAGAACCTCAGAGGGGTTAAAGAACTCAGCCTAGGTCCTGGCTAGTAGGAAGCAGAGCTGGTGCTCAAATCTAGATTGGAGTCCAAAGTCCATGTTTTTACTACATTTTAGGGCATTACTTTGCAAATTTTAGCATAGAAGTCACCCTTGAGAGCTTCTTAGAATGCATATTCCTGGGTCCCAACCCCAGAGTTTCTGATTCAGTAGGTCTACAGTGAGCCCCAGTATTTGCTCCCCAGTATGTTGATGTTATTGGTCTGTAGATGACACTTTGGGAAGCACTGAACTCTAAATCATGTTGCTTTATTTAACATATACACTTTCAACAATCTGATAACTGGCTTCCAGATCTCCTTAGAACTGAATCCTTCTTAAACTTTCATAGTTCGAGTTATACTTGATTGTAAACTCAGCAGGGTAAATGCCCATTAAATGTTGTCCAGGCCCTTGATGTAATATTAATAACAGTATTTTAGAGTTTGAAGGGACCTTAGAGATTATCTCATTCAACCTCTTCATGTTACAAAAGAGCAAGCATGTCTTGCCCAAATTTATTGGAGAAATAAATTTTCTGGTTCAATAAACTTGTCAGGAACACAGTTCATTGTCGTTCAACGTATCTATTTCTGGCCAACTGAATTCTTTCAAAACCAGAGCAGGGTGATTTGGGCCAGTTTGTGATTAGAGCCCACCTTCCTATAGTTTCAGCAAACAGATGTTTAAGAATCCAGCCTTTTCATTCATATACGAAGCAGAGAATATATGTGGCCTGGGATGGCAGTTCTTCCAGAAATTGGTCATGGAATCTCTCTGATTGGTGTGTGTGGGAAGAGGTATGTGCATCCATACAAGCTATGAGGAGTTTTATTGTGTTTTTCCTGAACCTGATCCAGGGATCCTGACTCAGTAAGAATTTCCTAGCACTGGTTGCTTTTAAAGTAAACCTGCCCTAGACCTAAATTTTTCACTCGTCCTTAGTTCTTCTGTACTTTCTTTTACCTGGACTTTCTAAATTATATTCAGTCGGCTCAAGAAAACCTTATTCATATTACTTTGTTTCTAAACAGAATAAAAACAACTTGTTTTTTCATGGATGAGCTCATTTTAATGGAGTTTGCTCTTGTCAGTTACCCAAGTTCCACCTTCACATTCTAGTGTTGAAAGTTCTCTTCCAGCAGTTTGGAGAATAAAGGCTGTGATGGAATGATCCGAGTTATTAAACTGGGAGTACAAGAGGATTGAGTCTAAAGGGGTAAAGAGGTTCATTACCAAATGCCTAAAAATGGGAGAATGCCTTGGAGGGGAGTATTTTCTGGGATGCCAGTAATCTCTGTGGATGGAAGGAGGTTGTAATATGTGCCTGGATGGCTTGGACAAATAGAGAAATGAAACAATTTTGCAGTAAATGGAAACTTTGCATCCAGTGATTGTAAGAAAATCACTAAGAAATGTCTTAACAATGGTAGCCTTCAAGCAGAACTAAGGGCTTTGGGATAGGAAGGACACTTATTTTTACTGTATAACTTTTACACACTATTTATATTTTTACTGTATAAATGCATTACTATTTCCAATAAATAAAAACAGTTTTATTTTCATAGAAGGGCAACCACAGTTGTGGTAGTATGTGACAAGCGACTGAATGCAGTTACCCCCAAAGAGACATCACTGGTCACCAATGGAACACAAAGTGCCAGTAGTGACACTCACAGTCCTACCATCGTTTATAGCACCTTAAAAATTACCTTCCTGGGGGCACATTGCTCCCAGAGATACCAGCTATTATGATTGAACTCCAGATATGTGTGAGGCCTCACGCTGGACACTGGAAGGGACAGAAATACTAAGTTAAGTTTTATTTTATTTATTTATTTTATAATAATATTTTTTATGTTATGTTAGTCACCATACAGCACATCCCTAGTTTTTGATGTAATGTTCCATGATTCATTACTTGCGTATAACACCCAGTGCACTGTGCAATACATGCCCTCCTTAATACCCATCACCAGCCTATCCCAGTCCCCCACCCCCCTTCCCCTCTGAAGCCCTCAGTTTATTTCTCAGAGTCCATAGTCTCTCATGGTTCATTCCCTCTTCTGTTTACCCCCTTCATTCTTCCCTTCCTTCTCCCACCGATCTTCCTGCTATTTCTTATGTTCCATAAATGAGTGAAACCATATGATAATTGTCTTTCTATGCTTGACTTATTTTGCTTAGCATTATCTCCTCCAGTCCCATCCATGTTGCTGCAAATGTTGGGTAATCGTTCTTTCTGATGGCTGAGTAATATTCCATTTTATATATGGACCACACCTTCTTAATCCAGTCATCTGTTGAAGGGCATCTCTGCTCCTTCCACAATTTAGCTATTGTGGACAATGCTGCTATGAACATTGGGGTGCATGTGGCCCTTCTCTTCACCACGTCTGTATCTCTGGGGTAAATACCCAGTNCTGTATCTTTGGGGTAAACACCCAGTAGTGCAATGGCTGGGTCATAGGGTAGTTCAATTTTTAACTTTTTAAGGGACCTCCACACTGTTTTCCAAAGTGGCTGTACCAACTTGCATTCCTACCAACAATGTAAGAGGGATCCCCTTTCTCCACATCCTCTCCGACATTTGTTGTTTCCTGCCTTGTCAATTGCCATTCTAACTGGCGTAAGGTGGTATCTCAACGTGGTTTTGATTTGAATTTTCCCTGATGGCTAATGATTTTGAACATTTTTTCATGTGTCTGTTAGCCATTTGTATGTCTTCATTGGAAAAGTATCTGTTCATATCTTCTGCCCATTTATGATTTGATTATTTGTTTCCCCTGTACTGAGTTTGAAAAGTTCTTTGTAGATCTTGGATACTAGTCTTTTTTTTTTTTTT